>NW_017100976.1:11116-20416 GCF_001263275.1 Habropoda laboriosa
CTTTTGAATTTGTTTGTGTCACTCATTTGCACAACTTAGACATTTTGTGTGCTCATTTGTGAACACTGTGACCGCCTACCCACAATTTAAACACAAACAAGTGCAAAAATTGAGAGAAGAATTTGATGGACCAAAGCGCCTCTTTATTTCCTCGCAGTTATTGCTCCTCTTGATAACTACAGAGACCTCAATTCCACATAAGGAAGCACAGAAACGCCGGAGAGATTCCCAAGTGTGATTTCTATAAGTCTACAATCCCACGTGTGATTCGAACACGGTATATCATTGGTCTCGAAACGTTCCACAAAAAATCTCCCCCAGAAAGATTACATTTTGTCCTCATTTCCACTAAAATCCAACTTCGTTAATTCCCAATAAATAGAAAATTATCGTGGTACTCGTAGATCTGCAGGCAGTACTGAAGTGCTTATTGACATCCATCGGGCGATATTTCGCAGTGTAACGCAGAGAGAACGGTGCACGATTGCACCTGCATCGAGACGAAGGTAGCCGTGCACGTAAATCAGCGATAAAGTCGGCAGTAAAACGTTAATAAAGCTTGGTCGGTGGCTGGGCTTGCATCGGTCGGTCGTTGTTAGCCGAGAAATTTGCAGAGACGCGAACGGGGAGAGGAAGAAGGGAAAAGGGAAAATGGGTCAGGGGGAGTCGTAATAAGTGTGTGTACGCACGCGGCTCGGATCGTTACGCGCTCGCTGCTGAAAACTCGCGCCTCTTTTATTCCCCGGTGTGTTTTCCCTCCGACCGACGACGCTTCGTTTCACGTTGTTTGCAAAAGTCACGGCCTCCTTTTCTCTTCGCCTTTAATAGCCGCCTTCTTTCTTTCCGTCGGGGAAAAACGCTCCCGTGGTGCGGCCGCTACAAAAGCCACGGGTCGAGTAGAATGACGTCGATTATGCGCAGACCGTCTCGTGGGAGCCTTCCAACGCGAGATTGACGATCTCGTTCGACCGGAGAATTGGGGGATTTTTGGGTGAAACGATTGAATTCCGAGGAAATTTGTAGCGCGCGCGTTTGAAAAATTTATGACACCGCCGCTGAATGAAATTGGAACGCTTTGGATTTTTATGTACCCGTTGTTTGGAAAATTGATAGTACGATAGTGATAATTATGGTTGAATAGTAGTTGAAATTAGAGTAATTCGGTGGTGAATGTTGGGCTAGTGAAATGATGTAGATTGAGTTCAGATTGACTTATGGAAAGTTCGAAATGTATAATGATTCTCGGATTTTTATATCCAAATTGTTTGGAAAATTGAACGTAAATTAGAGAAAATTAAGGAAATTAAAATATTCAATATTAGACGTCAGGTTAGTAATATAATACGGATTGTGTTAAAACTGATTTATGAAAAATTTGAACTAATAGAAAATTCTCACATTTTTTTATTCAAATTGTTTGAAAAATTGATCGTAAATTAATGAAAATTACTGAAATAAAATATTCAATGTTAAATGTCAAGCTAGTAAAATGTGATTCATGGAAGGTTCGAAATGACTAATGATTCTTGGATTTTTATAACCAAATTGTTTGGAAAATTGATCGTAAATTAGTGAAAAGTACGGAAATTGAAGTATTGAATATTGAATGTCAAGTTAGTAAAATAATACAGACTGTGTTCAGACTGATTTATGGAAATTTCGAACTGAATAGCGATTCTTGAATTTTTATATCCAAATTGTTTGGAAAATCGATCGTAAATTAGAGAAAATTAAGGAAATAAAAATATTCAATATAGAATGTCAGGCAAGTAGAACAATACAGACTGTGTTCAGACGGATTGATGAAAAATTGGAACTTATTCAAAATTCTCAGATTTTTTAAATCAAATTGTTTGAAAAATTGATCGTGAATTAGTGAAAATTACTGAAATTCAAATATTCAACGTTGAACGTCAGGCACGTAGAACAATACAAACCGTGTTCAAAATGATTTATGAAAAGTTGAAAATGACCAATGATTCTTCAAGATAGTATGGAATAATTTCAACTAAAAAGATTAAGACAGAAAGTCTCGCGTAATTAATACAGCGTGTTAAAATTGCACGTTGCAAATCGTTCGAATTAGAATACCAGATTAGATAACACGATAGAGTTAACTATCCTCAGGAAAGATCGACACAATGTTTCAACAGTGTCTAAATTTATAGACAACGAAATCGAGGTCTGGTACACGCATTGTGCGTCACCTCGAAGCTATTTAGACTTGTCGCGTGTGCCCAAACCTTCCTATAAATATCCAAAAGCTACCCTCTAAAAAGAAGCCGCTCTTTCAAGAGTGCCTTATTTCCGTTTAGCGACGCGCCATTGTGTCCCCGTACGTAACAAACACACAGTGTAACAGAAATTTCGCACGAGCAAATCTCCTCGAACATCCTACATACGTATACATATCCTCCGAGCCTCTAAATTTAATCGATGAATACACCGTTTATGCTCCGTACTGTGACTGTAACGGACAAACGTTCCGTGACGAATGTTCCTCGTGACATTTAGATGCACGACGTCGAAAGAATGTCGAAAACAAACTTCCCAGAGAAATGTCAAGATATGCCGTGTTTCAATGGCAGAGCCAGGTGGATGTGCATTTTCAACGAAGGTCTCTCTGTGAAAGAACTTCAACGCACCGTAGATCGCGTGTTCTTAACACCGATGAAAATCTAAGAAAAAAACATTCTTACAAAAAAAAAGGTCAACCATATCCCAGTAAACGATCACCTTTCCACGGATCTTGTAACGTTGTCGAAGTTTCCGGCCGTAATTATTCAACAACGCGGTCCGAGACGCGAAGTAAAGGTAGCAAGAAGTGATAGACAGGAAGAGAAAACGGGGGCAAGTGGGAAACGTTGGAGAGAGGTTTGGAAGAGAATAGGTTCAGACGAAGTTCGAGCTTTCGCACAGGTAAAACCGGAATCGGGGATCAAAGTTCCTCTCGGTTCTTGCCAGCTACTTGAGGCAGCCTCGAAAGATGGCGGAGATGAGGGATGTTACGGTGAACACCGGAAGCGGCTACGAGGGGAGGAATCGTGGCTACGTGGTACCAGACAAGTCTTCCCCTCTCCTCCTGCCGAGCTGCTCGAAACTGTAACTCGATGCGGAGAAACTTGACGGGTCCTGCCGCTGATTAGAAGCGCTCCAACGAGTTTCACCGTGCTAGCATCGGGAATTAGGCAGAAACGACGGGAGAACGAGGCTGCCACGAGACGACGCGACGGACGGCGAAGAAGTTGCGACATGTAAACGAACGAATGTTATCTTATCAAACTATGTAAATCGACCGACTTCGCCATGCGAGGCATACGTGTTGTAATCGTACGGTATACGGTGTTTACGGGGACGGGAGACGTTAACACCATCAAGTGTCTGGATAATGCGGTGTGCTTCAACACCTTGCGTGCGGAGGGAACCTCGCCGAGAATTATAATACCTTGGAACAGTGGATAATTATTGTTATTGTACACGGGCTAGCTACCCTTTGCTCAGAGGTATACCGCGTGTACGTAACAGGTAATAGGATATAATATGCATCACTGCTCGTGATTTATTCAAAAGTGTGATTAATTTTGCAGAAGAATTACGGTTCCTTTGGTAAGTTCGCCTTGTTTTCTTTCGCGGAAAATTGGTTGAACGATGTTGCTTAGTGGAATGAAGAGCATTGTGAATTAATGGACGGGGAAATATTGATTTGTTGGTGTTCGTGAAATGTATGTAATCGGGAGAAATCGGACACGGTGATTGCGCAATAGATTAAAAGCTCCGAAGCAAGAAAAGTCTGACGTGTGATTAAATCTAGAATATTAACTCACTTGTAGGTATAGATGATTAATATAATTGATCTCAGAAAATCTAGATGTATGAAGCGATAAGGAAAATAGAAGAAATTTCTTAAAATTTTTAAAAATTAATTCTTTCCAACTGGATTTTCATAAATAAATGAAAGACTCTGAGTTTCTACCTTGACGGTATTCGCAAGTTGCCAGAAAAATGGCAATATTTCGATTTTCGATCTATCTATTTTCATTCCTTTTAAATAAAATTTTTATTGTACCCAAAAAGTCGGAAAGAATTGTTTTGTACCCCTGATAATTCTAAAATCGAAGCTTAAATAATTCTACACGGTTACAAGTGCACCAATTAAATTTCGAAATATTAAGATCTACATTTATTTTTTGTAATATTAATCATCAACTCCGTCGGAACATTCTGTCCCTTCTTCGACTCAATCCTTTCGACTTCTTTAGTTATTCCAAGTCTTTCTTTCGAAGAATCTGCTAATCTGACTTTGATTACTCTCAACAGTAATGTAAAAGCAACGAGAAACTGAGAGTAACGTGAGTACTAGTGTACGATACTCGACTCGTGAACGAGACTGGTTTCAGCTCGAACTCGGTTAGTATCGTTGCGCTCCCGATGTGTTAATCCCGGAAGGGCGAAATTCTAGTAGTTGGTGTGGTGATGGTGAATAAGAGGTTTCTCTCCGTAAGAATATTTTTCAACTCGTTTATTTGCGGTGGTGCGTGGGTATATATTAGGTCGGTGTATGTTGTGATTGGTTGGACGTTGAAGGTGGTGGAAAAGAAGGTCTCGAAAATTAAGAAACTAGTGGAAGGAGAACGTGAGGATGAAGGTGGTGGGCAAAAGTTGAAACAATTTGGGGAAAGGGATAGGAAACATGACCAGGGGAAAAAGAAACGTGACCAGGATGCGACTTGAACTGTTTTATGATAGGGAAGGAATTTGTTAGGGGCTCGGAAGACGGCTGGAAAGGACTGTTTATTAATTTATGATATGTGACTGGCCGGTGGGCTGCGCGACCGGACAGCAATGCTCGGTGATTCCAAACTTTTGGCCGGTAGTGTACAACAAAATTCTTAAAAAACAAGTTAGCATTTATAAGAATTTTTTAACGAATTTGTTATCATTGAAATCAATCGAAATGAGGTAAAGTGCTACTGATCTCCGCAACATCACTTTCAAATCAATAAAGAATTATTCCAAATTTCCAAATTTTTGGCCGGTAGTGGGATGATTTACATCCCACCTTGAAACATTAAGAAAACAAAACTGATCTCATTTAACCTGTTTTCACAAATTTCACGGTGAGATTATTTATGTCACGCCTAATAATTACTTTGTTACAATTTTTTCAAATAAAATTCCTGTGCAACTGTTAACTGAGTTCACTTTTGAGACAGAAGTTGAATCTATCTGAGTTGTAATTGAAAATGAGTGGGAATAATAAGCGGACTGCGGATTTTTATGCGTTTATAGGAATATCACTGGAGTGACGCAGCAATTACCATGACAGAACGGTGTTATCTACGTGCAATATATTATAAAAAATGCACAGTTTGAGTATCTGAGAAATATTAGGTGTGTATACATCTATGGTATTATGTAAAACTGACGAAAATATAGATATTAAGAATGTGAGTCAAAGTAATTCGCAGAATATTTTTGAACTCTGTTTATTTGTGGCGGTGCGCGGATATATATTAGGTCGGTGTATGTTGTGATTGGTTGGACGTTGAAGGTGGTGGAAAAGAAGGTCTCGAAAAATGCGGAGGTGTGATTGGACATTAGGAAGCTAGTGGAAGGAGAACGTGAGGGTGAAGGTGGTGGGCAAAAGTTGAAATAATTTGGGGAAAACCCGGAAAGGGCTAGGGAACGTGACCAGGATGCGACTTGAACTGTTTTATGATAGGGAAGGAATTTGTTAGGGGCTCGGAAGACGGCTGGAAAGGACTGTTTATTAATTTATGATATGTTACTGGCCGGTGGGCTGCGCGACCGGACAACTAGTTTCAGTAGAAAAGTAACACAACTGTGGCAGCAGAAAATTTGTTTACCCTCTTTCTAGAAACCGTATCGATAATTCCCGAATTTTTGCAAAGTTGGGGATTTCAAGCTTCGCAACAGGAAAACAGCAGTCGAAGGCTATTTTACTAATAAAACGAGCACTTTTTCAACAGACGTAATATTCTGCTAACGACCAAACGACTTTCTTTCCCGAAAATTTAAATCGAGACGTGTACTTTTCTTTAATTATACAGAGCACTGCATTTACACCAGGGACTAAGAGTGGATTAGAATCCTTACGTAGCAAACTTGGGGGGGTAGCTTAATAACTTTTCAAGTAGTAAAGGGATTGGATTAAATCGTGAAACTACGTAAAAGTTACGGTGAAAGCGGAGTCGTTTCAATTTGTCGGTGGCTTAATAAAATCTACCACCCGCCTAGAGTCAGATCACCAATTACAAATTGTACCGCGATAACGTAGGAGGTAGTACGGTACGAAATAAGAACATAATTGGTTCGATAGAGTGACGGGACAAAACGAAGTTCCCGAACACCGGGCTCGTTATCGATCGCGAACAGTTCGAGGAATGTTCCATGGAACGTGCGTTATTCGTGTTTCAAACGAAGAAGCGGATTCTTCTATCCCGAGACTGGAAAGTTCGTAACAATACTTCTCACACGAACATCAAGAATTCATTAAGAAATGCCTCGTGTCCCGGACCGATGGAGGGAGAGAAACAGATGCCGGTTTAATTTGTCTTCGCGAACGAGCACGACTTGGCACAGCTTGTAATTATCGCTCGAAATTCCAGGCCAGTAAATTCTTAAGCGTTAAGTGGCAGGATTTTATCTGTCGCATACTTACGGTCAATCTCCACCTTCTGTTTCGCATACATCACGCAGAAACATCGATATAGAGACCTCGAATTGCCTCGGTTTCTCGCGAAACTTGGGGCAGATATTGGGGTGACGCTTGAATCGGAGCAATTAAAGATCGACGTTGCGTAGAAGAGAAACTTTTGAAAAATAAGGCTATTTTGAAGGTGCGCAGGAGAGTTGGAAGGTGAAGAGTCGAATGGTGAAAGTTGGTAACTATTTAGTTGTGAATACAGATGAGATTAAGATTAAGAAAGAAAATATTCGAGGGTATGAAATTTCGATCAACTCGCCGAAACGCGTTCCCTACGGGATTACACCGTACAACGAAGATGAGATAATAAGAGTCGAAATTTCGATGGCGAAGGTTGCTCGAGCTGAGCTGAATCCTGTTACGCAACGGAGAACTTTAAATTGCAGAGACGATTCCAGCATGGATTACAGTGTTCTGGTTATCGTGCTCGGTGTAATTGAAGCAATGGCTCGCGAGCTGTGGAAAGTTGAATTTAATACTTGCCAGGCGATGCCACGAGACCCTATTAATGTCTATGCCCAGCGCTATGTTAATGCTCGTGTAATGTACATTAATGCTGCTTTCCTTACCTAATAGACACGAAGTTGTAAAGTAAATCCTAACAGTTTCCATACACCATTCTACAACTTCTCACCTTTCGACGAACACGCACACACACGTGTGGTATTGTGCAACAACCAAGTGACCTAAAATTATCCCGCGTACTAATAATAAGAACGAACAGATCGTCCTCGAGACTGCGCGAAAAGGATCGCGATCCGAATACCGTGTGATTCTTCGAGAAACCGAAACAGATATATCAGAGATGACGCGAAATCATTTCTGAGTTTAATTACGCGCCAGTTACCGCCAACGAATGACAGCTCTAGTTAATGTTAGTCACCGTGACAAATAGCTGGAATTCGGCGGCACCGGGTTAAATTCGAAGTCGCGTCACTACGCGCTAATTCATCCTCTCGCGTCTGTTTTCAGCCGCGATACAAACACACCGACGACACCAAGCCGAGCCGATTAAATTGATATTATATTCCGTCGGTCGGCGAACCGACCGATTTATCACCGGTCCTAACGAGCTCACGTGACACACCGTGATATTTCCGTGGAATCTACCGGTGTTTCGTTTTATTTACAAAGTATGTACAGTAGGTAGGTAGGTAAGATGGTCGTGGAGTATGCGAAGTGTTCAACCTTATTTTCGAGCTGATTGTACGCGTCTCTCCTGGCCAAGGGAGATTCTCTCGTTTCGTTCACCAAGCCGAGTCCCGTTAATTCGGTCGAGACAAATGTACCGCACACGTGTGCCTGCATGAATGAATTGCAAATCGATGCATTAGAATCTGGTAATATTAGACGAAGAGTAATTCTGTACCTGGTAACGTTCGAAGCTACCCGGTTGAAATATAAACGATTCCGACTGTATATTCGATACCTCGTTATTTTCTACACGAGAAATCCATTTTCCACCGATGACCTGTGGATTTATTTTAACCTGATTGCGGGGCTGTTAATAGAGTCTTGAAATTTTGTTTTTAATTGCTAAATTTAGGAAAAGTTTGAAGATCGAGTCACGAGCAGGATAACGTGTTATTTTGCGTCTCCTGTCCCTGTACGATATTTGACATTTCTGGTGATTCGATGAAAAATAAAATAATACTTTGTTCAAAGAAATTTTTATTTAGTTACCCCTTTTTGCCGCTTTAAATTCGAATGTCGAACTGTTTATCGAGTTTTTCAATTTTTTAAAATTGCTGTCTTTGGAGGAAGTTTGAAGATCAACTAAAGTGCAGAATAAAATCTTATTTCGTGTCTCCTATTCCTATACGATATTTGACATTTCTGGTGATTTAATAAAAAAATCAAACACCCTTTGTTGAACGAAATTTTTATTTAGTTACCCCTTTTTCCTTTACTATATTAAAATATTGACTACTTTAAACCTGAATTTCGAATTGTTCATAGAGTCTTTGAGTTTTTTCAAATTGCTGTCTTTGGAGAAAGTACGACAATTAATTAACGTGCAAGATAATACCTTCTTATCATACATTTACCTATTCGTCGTGTCTCCTATTCTTTTACAATATTTAACATTCCCAAAGAAATTTCTCTATTCATTTCGAAATATGAAAATATTGACTAATTCAGCTTGTGCCACGTAATTTTACACACTGATTAATTAAAAACACAGTCCTCCCAATTCCAAAGCATCCTTCATTCAAATAAACTTCCTCCCTCACCGAATCATCTCCAAAAATCGATAGAGCCACTGAAAGAACGTTTAAAAGCATAATTCGTCATCCCATTAAAGAGCCTGAGTCGTGTTTCATCGTTACGCGTCAATGTTTCGACGAAATTCCCGATCGGTTCGGCGAACTGCTTCACCGTACACATGTCGGCCGAGAGTATTAATGGCGGCGTTACGCATAATGCTCGTCGACAGGTTTAATCAACAATCAAGATCCAAAGTGACAGTCTCTTTAATCACGGACACGCTCGCTTTCGGCGTGCATTGCTCTCGTCGATACCACGGACTCGGCGAAACAGCTTCGTTATGCTCGTCGACGACGACGAACACA
>NW_017100976.1:20433-22071 GCF_001263275.1 Habropoda laboriosa
GAGGAGACGAGGAGAACCGGGCCGCGGGGATCATCCTAATTTCGTAGTCCTGGCCGGATAAATGGAAAAGCAATCCATGGACCGACGAGCCGAGGATTAGGAGCTATCTTCCGCCGTTACGTTTCAATTCTCATTACCCGAAGGCAGGGAGCCCTCTCGGAGAAAGCCAGGGACTTTCGTGAAGCTGCGGCCTCTTTGCTCGACGAGCCGAGCTCTTCGATAGATGGCTATGGATTCACGGGAGGGGGGTGGAATAGACCGTGCTCGAAAGGTTACAGGGCATTGTGATAAAACAGGAGGTAAAGAGCTGTATTAAAGGGAAATGGCGAGGGGTAGCGGGGGGAACGGTGTACCATTGGCTGGAAAATTTCAGGAAGAATGTCTGGGTAATTATAGGGTAATTTGTGGTTTCGTTAATATTCAGAGGCGAATCGCCGTTGTATAAAATATTGGTAAGTTACCGTTGGAGAATTCGAAGAAACGATTTTCGTTCCACGGAGAAAAACACGACGTTTCTGTGCAATCTAACACGTTACGTGTACGTATATGCAAATTTCGCGAGAGCAGAGTTAAACCTTTACCGCGCGTTGGAAAAATGAGTTTAACCCCGTGCAACTTCTCTCGCCGGGCTGTGACATTTTACGAGCATTCCGGGCTAAATAAATTCTTCAGTTCCGATTTCGTACCCTTTCACGTGTCTCGAACTTTCGCATTTAATCTGCATACATTTCTCACTTTCTCCGCCCCGAGCGGAGTCCTGACCGGTTTTAATTGTACCCGATAAATCGAAGCCCCGGGGCTAGTATCTTGGAATTCGGCGGGAAGTGTGCACAATTAGACGCGGCGAATAAAAGTCGGGTGAACGAGCAACAAGCCGGGTAACGAGCAGAATTAACGACATCGTAACGAGTCGAAACGTCGATTAAACGTAACGCCTTGGTGCTCTCTTCGCCCTCTTTCGTATCTTCTCGCGAAGATCGTAGCAGGATTGGCCGACGGGGGAGAGTAGAAAAAGAATACGTCGAATTCCTGTGAGAATCTATCGACGATCACGACGGAAACCTCTGACGAGATATCGACTGGCAATCCCTATATACTACATACATGTATACGTAATATATATGTATATATCGGTAGCTCGATGGACTTAGCCACCTTATACCTCCAACAACTATATCTCAGAGCGACATATCGCGATAGATTGCGCGTCGCGCGTACAAAAACCGTGAGAAGGATGAAGAAGCACGCGGAGGAAGAGGGATGAGCGAAATCGAAAGGGAGAGACGATAGAAACGTGCAGCGTTCCCTACGTTTTATCCCTCTCTGTCACCGTCGAATCCCCCCTGGCAATCGTCTTTTTCTCGCGTTCCTCATGCCGCTCCCTTTCATCCTCTCGTCCCTTTTTCCCTCGTTCCTCGCAGCCACACACACGTGCACGCACATACACACACGGCTGTTCGTCTTCGACCTTTCTGAGATCTCGTACGTGCCCTCTTGCCCCGCCGTAATTTTCCACCGCTGCGATATCCACTCTCGATCGCGAAGCGTGTCGGCGTTTAGTCTTGCTTTTATTTCAGATTGAAACGAAATTGAGACCCCCGATACGCTTCCATTCTCCTATCTCGAGATACGGCTAGA
>NW_017100976.1:22200-36404 GCF_001263275.1 Habropoda laboriosa
CTCTGTCCGCGTTCTTCTTTCAAGTTGCTTCTTTTTCATCCTCCCCTCCCTCCTTCACATTCCTCTACCTCTTCGATTCGTTTCGGGGATGAACGATTCCGTCTGATTTTTGGGCAGGAACTTTTGTAAAACTCGCACGCGCCTTCGCCACGCTACGCGGAGAAACAAACTTTGTTTCTTCCCCGTGGTCCCCTCCAGTGCTGCTCAAGTTTTTCCATTTCTTTGAATACGCTACGCGGACAGGCTGAGAGGGCTGAAGGAGAGCAGGGTGTTCTTTTTTTGTTGTTGTTGCTTTTTAATATTTCTGTGCTCGCCGCGTGGCGTAGGTGGAGACGGGTGTGGCGGAGTGTGAGATTAGCAATTCGTGTAGCTTGTGATAGTGTCTTTTTCTTCGGGAATACTGTTTGGAGATAGATATGCAAAGAATGTGTGTAATTTGTGTAATTCAACTTTCGAGCTTGGCTTGTACTTGCACGTGGTGCGCCAACTTTATTTCAAAACCTTCTCGAAGGACCACCCAGTTATACTGGGACTAGTGAAGCGGTTACAATTTCAGCTGGTTGCTCCTTGGTGTTTGTTGGACGAATGAATCTCGACGTCGTCTCTCGGAAGTCCGTGGGAGAGATTTTCGTTAGAGCACGCTGATTGGTTAAATAGTTAACAATTACATTTACCAATCAGGGTGTCTAATAGCGTCTTCAGCGCCCTTCCAGTGCGCCCTTAGCGCGCTGTCACCTTGGAAGGGTGGGAGACGGCCGCGTGGGGTGAGCGGAAAGTCCCAAAAGCTGGAATTACCTCCGGGTGACTCATCGGCAAGCGTACCGTTGCAGGTAGATGTGCCGTTCGGAAATTCGTGGTTTATGGCATGTTCTTAGGCTATTGAGCGCGAGGGACAGAAATGACTAAAAATCCAACAAGCAATTCTAGTGACCCTCGCCAGAGTGTAATTAGACACGTACAAGCAGTAAACGAAATCCTGAACTCAAAAATAACCGTTGCCGTTCGATCGTGCCATAAACCGTGCCTGTGAAGACCGAACAGTGGGAGTATATGAAAAATTCGACGATTCTGTTTGTTAGCGACAATGCATTGTGGCGGGTACGTCACTGCCAACAAGCCCTTACCGAACCTTGTTCTATTATTCCACGCGAACTTTCTCTCTTCCAACTCCTTCAGATTTTAGTTTCCGTTCTTTCGTCTCTCCCCGGGTTAAGACTTGCCTGCGTCCTCGAGTAGCCTAAGAAGCGCACATGTGGCATCCAGGTTCGCACGAGGACGAACGGCCCCGATTTCTACAAATTTTCCGTTTCCACCACTTTCTCCACTTCTATCCTTATCTATCGCTACTCCTGTCTCTCTGTCCTAACAATATAAAAACCCAGTACGCCTACACCTCCAGTTCAGTTGTTCCTTTACCAACCATCGCGACGTACCCGCCGAACCGCTGCCGCAGGGACAATTAACGAATAAAACGGTTGTATTTTCCGGACAAATTGTACGCAGGCCATAGCACTTAGATCTTAATAAATTGAGGTGAAAACAGTGCAACGGCGTTCCTCACCCACCTCAGTATTTTTAAGAGTCGTCTATCTATTTTGCTTTCGTACTGTCACCCCCTCAAATATTTTCATTCTTAGTCCTTAGTTTTATCACCCACTTTCACCATTACTCATACTGGACTCTTCACCTTCCAACTCTCCTGCATAGTCACAGGTCGTCTATCTATTTTGCTTTCGTACTGTCACCCCCTCAAATATTTTCATTCTTAGTCCTTAGTTTTATCACCCATTTTCACCATTACTCATACTGGACTCTTCACCTTCCAACTCTCCTGCATAGTCACAACCCAAAGTCCATCTTCCCACAACCCTTGAATAGCCCTATTTTCTCAATTTCCGCGTTCATTCTCCATTCTACCACGCGCACGTCACGTACCATCAAAAATCTCTGTTAAATAAAGTTCTGTTTCACGCAACGACGATCCCTAAGTGTTTCAACTCAGCGATACCCCAATATCTGCTCCTAGTTTCGAGGAATTGGAGCAAACCGGGCATCGCAGTACGAATTCTCGCGGGTACTGAGACTGCTTTAGTGTGGCCAGAGAGAATGTTTATGGGAGGAGACAATCTAGACGACCAACGATTGCTATTCACTCCAAGTCACTATCGAGTGTCATACGATTGATTGTTTGAAAGAAGACATAAAAACGTTTAGAGATTACAAACAGCTTCAGAAACGGGAATACTGCTCCTAGAGGATCTGGCCGTAAAGTAAGGAAGGTGAGAGTGCCTTCTGATAAGAGAACGGTGAACAGAGTGAACGAAATAGTAAATTAGCCATTCGTTAAAAATTTCTGACATGCTTTCTTCGCGAATATTACAATACTTGAAAATAGACTTTAGCGTGTTATCGTAATGCATAGTGAAAATAGAATTTAGTGCAAAGGAAGTACGTAACATGCAACGATATATGAAAAATTCGGTAATTCGGTCAGCAATAAATCGTGCGGAATACTTTCGGTCAGCACACGCTGATTAAACGTAGAATTTTTATAGGAGTGGAAAAATTCATTTTACGAGGAGATATTAAATCTAAATCGAAGCAGAAAATTGATACGTACCGCAATTTTTATAAAAATAATAAATACAGCGGAATGAAAGAGCACTAGAGATTAATGATTTATACCTCGGTAATATACTCTCTCGCTCTGCAACGGTGGAAAATGGTATTTCAATTAATCGGAGATCGATCTTCGGTTTCACCTTTTTCAAACTTTCCTATCACAATATAAACATTAAACTGCAAAATAGAGGGAGACAAATTGACGTTTTTTAAAAGCTCCAGCTATCAGCCGCGCGAAAAATCGAAAAATCAAACGTGAACGATAGAGTTTTCAGAAATGAAAAATGTCGAGACTTCTAATTGCTATAGAATAAAAAAGAGAGAGAGAGTGAAGGAGAGTTGGAGAGAGGCGAGACGGTGGAAAAAGCGACTGGAATGGCCGAGCATGCTTTAACCGGGCGTCGATTGATTTTCACTTAATATCGATCGTGTCGTTGAAAGGTGCTCGCAAAACCGAGCGAATTTTAATTACTGGCTGTGCCAGAAAAGATCGACGTCGAGCAATCAACTTAACCGAAACTTATATAACAGCTTTTATACTTCGTGGCTGTTTGAAAGTTGAGAGAGAGAGAGAGAAAAAAAGGAAGAAACGTACGGGGGCGATTTTAAATGTACGACCAGCTCGATTCTGAAGTAATTTATTTCGTAATCGTCGCAACTGTTGCCTTCGACCTCTCGATGAATTCGCGCGAATTCCGCGAATACTCTTTTCTAGCGCGAATTTCATGCAATTAGCCTGCGACTCGTCCGAAAAATTCCTCTTGGAATTTTTATTTTTCCAGTTCAATTGTGACAAATTGTAGAGAAAATGTTTCAGTGCAGTTCGTTGTAATTGTTGAACGCTCAATTAGGGACAAAATTAAGTCCGAAGTTAACATGGAAGAACTGAGGACTTTTCGACACTCGAGTAATCACTTGAGTAATTAGAAATCTGATTAATAGTAGCTCCGAATTCTTCAGAATATCGTTTCTTCTTTTACTATATTCATTGACAAATTTATTAACCAGAATAGCAAATTAATCTTCCACAATTAATAGAAATAGGAAACTTCTCCTTTACGCCTCAAATTTGTCCGAACAATCATCCCTTATTCCACTTGGCCCACGTTTCACTTCATACCACTCGAAATCCAAAATTTCATATTACACAAACTAACACATTCCAAAATATTTAATCACCGAAGTTCAAAGCATTGTCCTCTTACTTTCGACACACATAACTACAAAAAAGCCAATTCAAATTTCGCAAGCTGCAAAAACTGTTTACTCGCATTTAACAGAATTTCCACCCGAAATTTCGCGTAAACGAAACGCGCCGCTAAATTCGGCATACAATTCCCCCCTAATTCCGTCACGCACTGTCAAGACCCCGTATGGCACACGCGGAGGGATCGACGGAAAAAGCGAAATTCCGATTTAGCGAGCAACAGAAACGAACGGCGCGGCGGCGATAAACGTGGCCGGAACACCTCGTATTTTACCGGGAAGTTCGACGAAAACTACCGAACCGGTTAGCGACACGGCACGCCGGGTCACGCTGAATGATCGTCGATCGAGCGACGTAGCCTCGCTGCTCCCCGGGGGTTGTTTTCATAAATCAAAAAGCAGCGAGCGAGAGAGCGGAACAACGCGGCGCGAGTGCCGGCGCGTATCAATCACAATTTATAATGGCTCTCGTTCCGATGACAAATGAGATATCGCGCGTATCGTCGTGATTCCAGTCGGAAAAATGGCCGTGGTAATTTCAACCGAGGAGCGTCCTTACGTTCATTAATCGTTCGCGTCCCTGATAATTCTGTTTCACTACGTGGAGAGCTCTGCGAGGCGAAGTGGGGAGGGTGGGCTAGCTAGACACAATGATCGTCGTCCCTCGAATTTTTCGTCGAGATCAACAGGTCCGCGGGTGAAAGAGTCGCGTCATCTCGTCGCCTGTCCCTCTCCCGCTTCTTCTCCTCCTCACTTCCTACTCTCGTCTTTCGTTCATCCCCCTGCGCCGACACCGGCACCAGACAGACTCGTACCGGCGAAACGGGGTGGCTCGCGAGGGGAAGAAAGGGACGCGCGGTGCAGATTCGCGATTAAGATACCAGGTTGGTACGGTGTTTCGAGATGGATCTCTTTCCTTTCTGCGGTAAATTAGACGGCCTGCTTTATTTGGGTACAGTGTGGTGAAATTTGACGAGTGATTTAAATCGTGGGTCCGAAGAGAGAGAGAGAGATGTTTAATGGAGATCGAGGATAATGGATGTAAGAGGTTTTTGAAGATTGGAAATTTATTAGCAGATGAAGTATTGGGTTCGGAGGAATTTGATACGAACGTGATCCACTTTTCCTTCTTTCCTGATGGATCCAATGCATTACGGTTAATATAGTTTATTATGGAAGGTTGGGGAATAATTCGAGAGGTTTATTAGTGATCCATAAATTACGTTTTACTTGTTTGCTGTTAATAGCCGGAAACACCTGTCAGGAATCAATTTTGTCGTACAAGATGTTGCATATAAGTTTCACAGTGAAATTTTTAGATTTTCTTTGAACTTTGGAAAAATTATTTTAGACAAAAGTTGCAATATATTAAAGTGTATATAAGTTTATGTATCTACATTTTTTTTTTAGATATGAATGTCACTTTCTGTTTTTTAAATTAAACTACAGTATTTTTTTTTAATTCTTTATTAGAATTGACCGTGACAAATTTAACAACCGTACATATGTTACGAAAATAACACAAATATAAAAAGTCAACAAAAGTTGCGTTCTATTCAGAACGCTGATTGTAATGGAACGCTCAAAAGTACCGCAATGTTGCACGATTTATATTGATTTCCTGTTATTTATATCTTTTGTAACATATTTGTTACATTCATCAATATTCATTCCACCAAAAAATATTTACAAAATGCTACAGTTCCATTAAAAAAAAAAGACAGAAAATAACATTCAGGTGAAGAAACTCTGCTTTCCGAAAATCATGCACACTAATCGGACCACATTTTTAAAAATACCAAAAAAAATTCGACTTTTTCAAATTCCAAGGTTGGTCCAACTCCTTGAAAACACTTCAACTTCCGTCTAAAACAATTTTTTCCAGTCTCCAAGTAAATCCAGACACTTGTACATCCCGAAAAATCTCTCCCGTGGTGGTGCGCTGAAAATTCTCCCAAGAACCACAAACCCCCCCGAACTTTCAAGCTGCCCGCGTTTCCCGGTCCTCGTATAATAAAGCGATCTTCGACAGTCGTTTAACTCTCGCGCGATTCCCATGACGACACGGGGGATGGCGGATAGGCGCGAGATTATCCACGTACGAAAGTAAGCGCGCCACGGTTAAGTGCGGCTCGTGACTTTCGGCGCAGCTCGCGGTCATTATGATTTGCATAAAGGCCGCCAAGGTACAAGGGCGGCCAAAGGGAGACGCGTACGTGTCACAGAGGCGTGTGCACGCCGTTCAAGCGAGAGAGAGAAAGAGAGAGAGAGGGGGAACCGGGCTTTTCGCACGTGCGTGCTCTCTCATTACGGCGGAATCGCGATGCGGGGAACGCGTTGCAGAAAAACGTGAGGGGCACGCAAATCGCAGGTTTCACGTGTGCCTCGCTCTCTTCTCCACGCCCCAGCGCAAGCTTGTTTCTTTTCCCCGGCGGCACCGGCGTGCTAGGTGTTTCTTAATTCCGTGACCGAACTCCGCTCGAGGGAGACGTTAATTGATATCCCACGGTGCGATTCGAACGTGGAATTTCTCAGGGAGAAATTAACTTTCGCCTGGGACAAGTGCTTCGTTGGGGGTAGCGTGAATTGTGACAGGATAGAAGCGATAATTCTGGGTTTTGGGGAGAGACGTATGGGAGGGGATTTTCGTGGTTGGATTGAAGTTTGCTCCGTGAATTTGTTGTGCCTAAAGGTAATTCTTGAAACTGAGGGGAATGACGCATTGGGCTGTATTTTTTAGTAAAATGTAAATTTTGCGATTTTCTGTTAGCGATTGAGTTGAATTTGTCACGAATGGAGTGTTCCTCTGATGCTAGATAATATGAATTTGGGGAAGAAGGAATCGTGGTTCAAATTCTGGAGAATGTGTGACAATAACGATTTTAATTTGAAAAATTTCAATTTATCTTTGAGAATTATCAAATTTGAATCCTTAATTTAACTAGAAATTATGTAGTTCTCTACATTTCCTGAAAATAAAATTGTCCGGTCGCGCAGCCCACCGGCCAGTCACACATCATATAATCATAAACAGTCCTTTCCAACCGTCTTCCTAGCCCCTAACAAATTCCTTCCCTATCATAAAATAGTTCGAGTCGCTCCCTGGTCAGGTTTCCTATCCCTTTCCCCTTTCCGGGTTTTCCCTAAATTATTTAAACTTTTGCACACCACCCTCACCCTCACGTTCTCCTTCCACTAGTTTCCTAATGTCCAATCACACCTCCGCATTTTTCGAGACCTTCTTTTCCACCACCTTCAACGTCCAACCAATCAGAACACACACCAACCTAATATATACCCACGCACCACCACAAAATAACCAGAGAGTTCAAAAATATTCTGAGGAGAGAACGTATTATTCACCATCACCACACCAACTACAAGAACTTCGCCCTTCCGGGATTAAACCATCGGGAGCGCAACGATACTAACAGAGAACGAGGCTAAACAGTCTCGTTTCACGAGTAGAGTATCGTACAAAAATTCTCTCCTATTCAATTAATTTCACGGTGTATCGTAGATATATCTGAGCTCAACAAGAAATACGATAAAAATGTATTCTTTCGGAAATTAAAGATCCAAAGGCTGTCGATCGTCCGCGAATTATATCGCTCGTATAAAGAAACATAGGAAACTTTAAAGAAAAAACAGCATTTATACAAAAATTTTTCTTCTACTTTATTCACCCTTTAAAGCCATTTAAATTACGCACACAAATTTTCTCGTATCACCGTAGCTAGAAAAAATAATCAGGTAACCTGTTTTACGTGGCCCATCCTGTATAATACATTAGCTTTCCTTATTTCACGCAATTAACCTTTTCAGGGACGATTTCTTTTAAATTACAAAAAATGATCTGATTTTTGCGAGATTACGTTTTTCATATCTTTTACTCCCATTTACACGCATTCTCAGCAAAACCCCAAAAAAGGCCAAATGAAAGGGTTAAACCTCAGAACGAATCACTTCACGATCTCCCCTCTCCGATCACTTTTCCCAACAAAAAAGCACGCGGGGATGAAAGGAATACCACTGTACGTCATTCACGAAACTCATCGAAGATCGTCTTTCCGGCGTCGATCCGCTCAACGGATCAGGATTAAGCCCGGGGACTCGAAGATTAATAAGCGACGCGCGTCTTATCTATCCGGCCAGCTGACCGGTTCGATCCGGTGATTGTCGTGAAATTGGATTTCAGCGAAGTTTTAAAATCGACCGACACATAATCCGAGTTGAGTAACCGACGATGCACACGGAGCGGCGCGCGGCGCAAAGCGAAACTCGAGCCTTGCTCGCGCGAGCCAGCTGGAAATTGAATTATGCAACGCGCGGACATTCCTATCGTGTGTTGTCCATAGGTGCGTGAAGAATGGAGCGACAACCCCGATACGTATCGATCGCATTATAAGCACAGAGGAGATTCGAGAGCGGGACGAAAGGCAAAGAAAGCCGCGTTACAAGTGTACTCATTATACTGGCCGCGACGCGGGCTGAATAAATGCGCGCCGGAGATACGTACACGTCGAGAAGATAGCTTTATCGAGCTTTAGCGGTGAAGCGTTACCACCCGACCTGGAGCACGCTGGTGAGAGAGGCGTTTATACGATTGATGGTTCATTTTCTTGCGTTTCAAACTCACTTTAGAACCGGGGAACTTTGAATTTTAACGAGGATAACAGCGGAGAGGAGAGATGACGTTTTTCGGGGGCCTCGCGAGGTGTGTTATTATCGACGGTGTATTATTAAACATCGCATGTTGTTGCATTACAGGTTAAAGTTTTCAAGGAAGGTGAATTTTAAAAGTTCGCAGATATTTTTAACTTTTTATCGTGTTAATTTCTTCGCCTCGTTTTTTAAATACCTAGCGCTAGATCGGTTTGATACATCGTGACCATTTTGATAAAGTTGGAACTGCAATTTTAGCCCGCGGTAATTATCCCGGATTCGTTGAAATTACAGTTTCGATGTGACTTTGCATTCGACGTTCGATTACGTGCATGAAAGTGTGGTGTAAAAAATATTTGAGTAAAAGTGAATTTTATGCAATTTCGCTCTCCTGAAAAATTGGATTTTTGCAGTTTCGCTATTTTATCAAAGAAGAGTCTGTATTCTTTGGGATAATTTTTTCACACGAACAAAAAAATAGTACTATTGTTATTCAGAGAATAAATGTTGAATGTACGAAATTCACAAAATTATTATCGTGGACCAACGATAGAAGAAGAAACGATATCGTCTAACGTTTCAACCAAGAATTACAGTTTTCCCCCGTCGTTCGACAAGAAACACGAAAGAAGATTCGGCTGGGAAAAAGGTAGCCGGTAAATCAACGGGAATACTCATTGAACGAGCAACACGTCCAATTAGAGAATCTTTACTGCGCCATTTTCAACCGTAGTCTTTTTTTCACTGATCGCGGCGCATCGATGAGGCGACCGACTCGCGTCGATAAATCATAGTTAACGATTCAACTTGGCGCAATCTCTCATCTCTCGTCTCGGTTCTATTATTAACGTCAGTCGGTGTATTGCTCTATTAAACCGTCCTCGTATAATTTATCGGGATGGCCACACGCGTGTAAACGATCAACTATACCTTAGAATCGAACGTTTCATCGACCTTACGTGCTTCCCTCCCCGGTTTTAATTGCTTCGTCTGGAAACCGTCCGGTTAATTACCACCCGGGTCTCCTCGTGTCGCACGATGAAAACCGACGGAATCGGTATCTGGTGAAACGGTGTTACAACGCGATTTGTCGTAAATAGAAGCGATTTTAGGGCAGCTCAATCAACGCAACACAGCGGAACGTTAAATAAAAGCGTTCCAACTTCCGGAAACAGAGCGACGATAATGGACGGGACACGGAACGCCGGCAATCGAGATGAATCGACGCCATCCGGACGATGTTTTCCGCTTGTTACAGCCTCGAATTCGTCGTGGACACGTTAATGCAATTCGGGACGCGTGAACCAAACGGCAAACGTTCCCCGTTTTGTAAACGTCCCAGGTGTCTCCTCTTCCCCTACTATCCTCTCTTCACTATCGCCATTCTCTTCCGTGTCTGGTGGAAATCATCAGGCAGATTGCTTCATAGGAAACGCGGAATACTTCTCGGTGAAAAGCCCGCTGGATTACCAAGGTCGACGATTTTCCCCAGTCTGCGGAAGGAATAAGTCTTCCCTCTCTCTTTTTCTTCGTCTCGAGGATCCTCGAGTAGGACGATTATCGTGGTGAAAATCTCAGAAGGAAGCCGAGGTCCTGGGCGCCTCTCATCGACAGATTCTATCTATATCCCTGGGTAGCTTGCCTCCATCCACTCGCCGTTTTCCCTCGTTCCTTTATGCTTCCTTCCACCAAGACCATCCATCTTTTTCTGCTACACTTTTCTCTCTCTCTCTCTCTCTCTCGTTTTCTCTCTTCGTCTCTCTTTCACGCTCCTCTGTTCCTCCCCCACTATCGTCGTGGTCCTTTTTACAGAGGCTCGATTCTCCGTGAAAACCGGTAGAACTCGTTCAAAAGGACACCGAGTGTGGTGAAGCAGGAGTCCGGAACGAGCCGGAGGAGGAAGTGGAAGAGAGGAACGAGATCGAACGGCGCGACCGCGAGAACGAAACTCGAAACGCCTTGTGCGAGACAACGGTGAACAGGATCTAGGGAGGAGAGCTATAGTCTGAGGCAAATATGTGAACTTCTCAAGGCCGCTTCCCCCACCAGGTATCTTTACCGTGTACAGTCGGTGGAATTGATGTGGTGTGACCGTAAAATCGGTCAGGTGGTAAAGTACGTGTAATCTGGGTGTCGAAACTGTAATTTGAGGGAGATAGGTGGGATATATAGCCTGGTTCAGGGCCGTTCGATGTCAATTTGAAAGTGGTTCTTTCAGGGCAGTATATTTTATTCCTCTTGCGCTAATATTGTGAATGTGCGATTCGGTAAATTATGGACACTCAGAAATGAATGTAGACAGTTAATTTTGGAGATCAAAATTTTCTTTGCTTCAGAATTATTTTTTATCGTCCTCTCGTCATTTAGTCACAGTTATTTTTTAGCTCATTTAGTCACATTTAACGAGCCTCTTTACTCAAACAGTGATAATTTACGCAATTTAAATTTGTCTGCGTCTCAATCTCTAACAGACGCGTTTTTCCCAAAATGGCAATTACTCTGGAGACTTAACAGCGTATAGCTTTAACGAAACATAGTACACCGAACATTTTAAATATCAATTCGCAAATGACGTATGGTCCTGGTAGCAGCTACATCAACCGGTATCACCGCGTAATGCTTTAATTTACGACCTCGGTATATCGGTTCTGCCGACTGTATCCTCCGCTATAAAATCTTCCAATATTTCCTCGGCGGGGAAGGTAGTCGAAGGGAGACAGAGGAAAGGAGGAATCCTCGCGGAGCAACAAACAACGGAACGAGGACGAAGAAGCGGGCAAAACGAAAGGCGAGGAAGGCTCGCCGCGCAGGCGGGGCTTATATTATGCAAAGCATGTGTTCTCCGGTGGATTTATGGTCGGCCGTTTCGCTACCAGCTACCGCACGTTCCAAGGCTCGCGCGTTTCGAGCTTCGCGCTCCTCCCACCGTTTTTGCCGCTGTCTTCTCGCCATCGTCGCGTCGAGTTTCGTCGAAGAACTAGGATAATCCTCTCTCTCTCTCTCTCTCTCGTTTATCGCCGGGGAGAAGATTAATTGGAATGCTAATGCAACCGATGCATATGGATGCGTGGGAATTATCTTTCGCTTTCCGCGGGGTACACACAGCGAGGCGAGATTTCGTGGATTTCGAGCGGAGGAAGTTGGTGAACGCGGAATTTCGAGGCCGATCGACGAACTCGTAACCCGTCCGAGCGAATGAATTTCGATGAAGCCGCGTATTCGACGCGAGTTTCTTCGGGCACGCTAGAGAAAGGAACAAGGGATATTGAAATTCGGCACGGTTTCGGGAAAGTAGGTCGATGGAAGGCGGAGAACACGACGAAAACGCGCTTCCGCTGGCTCGTGTAATTTATGTAACGTGCCGGTGGACGCTTCGCGGTGTGAGATATTGTTTTTGGAACTGCGGTTTTGTTACGGAGATTATAAAGTAAGAACAGAAAGGTCGCATTCTCTCTTCGTCTCTCTTTCACGCTCCTCTGTTCCTCCCCCACTATCGTCGTGGTCCTTTTTACAGAGGCTCGATTCTCCGTGAAAACCGGTAGAACTCGTTCAAAAGGACACCGAGTGTGGTGAAGCAGGAGTCCGGAACGAGCCGGAGGAGGAAGTGGAAGAGAGGAACGAGATCGAACGGCGCGACCGCGAGAACGAAACTCGAAACGCCTTGTGCGAGACAACGGTGAACAGGATCTAGGGAGGAGAGCTATAGTCTGAGGCAAATATGTGAACTTCTCAAGGCCGCTTCCCCCACCAGGTATCTTTACCGTGTACAGTCGGTGGAATTGATGTGGTGTGACCGTAAAATCGGTCAGGTGGTAAAGTACGTGTAATCTGGGTGTCGAAACTGTAATTTGAGGGAGATAGGTGGGATATATAGCCTGGTTCAGGGCCGTTCGATGTCAATTTGAAAGTGGTTCTTTCAGGGCAGTATATTTTATTCCTCTTGCGCTAATATTGTGAATGTGCGATTCGGTAAATTATGGACACTCAGAAATGAATGTAGACAGTTAATTTTGGAGATCAAAATTTTCTTTGCTTCAGAATTATTTTTTATCGTCCTCTCGTCATTTAGTCACAGTTATTTTTTAGCTCATTTAGTCACATTTAACGAGCTTCTTTACTCAAACAGTGATAATTTACGCAATTTAAATTTGTCTGCGTCTCAATCTCTAACAGACTCGTTTTTCCCAAAATGGCAATTACTCTCGAGACTTAACAGCGTATAGCTTTAACGAAACATAGTACACCGAACATTTTAAATATCAATTCGCAAATGACGTATGGTCCTGGTAGCAGCTACATCAACCGGTATCACCGCGTAATGCTTTAATTTACGACCTCGGTATATCGGTTCTGCCGACTGTATCCTCCGCTATAAAATCTTCCAATATTTCCTCGGCGGGGAAGGTAGTCGAAGGGAGACAGAGGAAAGGAGGAATCCTCGCGGAGCAACAAACAACGGAACGAGGACGAAGAAGCGGGCAAAACGAAAGGCGAGGAAGGCTCGCCGCGCAGGCGGGGCTTATATTATGCAAAGCATGTGTTCTCCGGTGGATTTATGGTCGGCCGTTTCGCTACCAGCTACCGCACGTTCCAAGGCTCGCGCGTTTCGAGCTTCGCGCTCCTCCCACCGTTTTTGCCGCTGTCTTCTCGCCATCGTCGCGTCGAGTTTCGTCGAAGAACTAGGATAATCCTCTCTCTCTCTCTCTCTCTCGTTTATCGCCGGGGAGAAGATTAATTGGAATGCTAATGCAACCGATGCATATGGATGCGTGGGAATTATCTTTCGCTTTCCGCGGGGTACACACAGCGAGGCGAGATTTCGTGGATTTCGAGCGGAGGAAGTTGGTGAACGCGGAATTTCGAGGCCGATCGACGAACTCGTAACCCGTCCGAGCGAATGAATTTCGATGAAGCCGCGTATTCGACGCGAGTTTCTTCGGGCACGCTAGAGAAAGGAACAAGGGATATTGAAATTCGGCACGGTTTCGGGAAAGTAGGTCGATGGAAGGCGGAGAACACGACGAAAACGCGCTTCCGCTGGCTCGTGTAATTTATGTAACGTGCCGGTGGACGCTTCGCGGTGTGAGATATTGTTTTTGGAACTGCGGTTTTGTTACGGAGATTATAAAGTAAGAACAGAAAGGGCGGAATGCATGAAGAAGTGTCTGCTGGGTATCTATAGAGGATGCTCGATGCTTTTAGGGTACTAGACGGAATATTTGTTACTAATACTTGCTTTACGGTTCTGTGGATTATCTTTGCGTTTCTGAGACTCGTTAGGTGGAAGAATAGTTGAAACGGTGATACGTTAAGCGTGGATTAGAAAGGAACGAATTGAAATTATAGTATAAACTTATTTCACTTTGCGTTTCTGAGTTTCGTAAGGTGGAAGAATAGTTGAGAAGGTGATTCGTCAACGCTAGGTTTACGGGACGCGTGATTTTGACGCATTTCGAACTTCACAGGGAAAATTACAGAAACCGTTTACACTTCTTTCCTACCACTTGTGCTTATTATAAATTTTATACAAATATATAATATCACATAGTTTCATTTAGAAGTTAATAATGTAGGCATTTTGGGACGGTTTATGGCTTGGCCTGCGCCTCTTGGCGACTGGCAAACACCAGACCCGAGTACCCATCGGTTCGGCCCAGCGATATCTTTGCCATTCGACGGGAGTCGGTTCTTAGCTTCGGTAATAGACGGAC
>NW_017100976.1:38139-49716 GCF_001263275.1 Habropoda laboriosa
TTCTCTCTTCGTCTCTCTTTCACGCTCCTCTGTTCCTCCCCCACTATCGTCGTGGTCCTTTTTACAGAGGCTCGATTCTCCGTGAAAACCGGTAGAACTCGTTCAAAAGGACACCGAGTGTGGTGAAGCAGGAGTCCGGAACGAGCCGGAGGAGGAAGTGGAAGAGAGGAACGAGATCGAACGGCGCGACCGCGAGAACGAAACTCGAAACGCCTTGTGCGAGACAACGGTGAACAGGATCTAGGGAGGAGAGCTATAGTCTGAGGCAAATATGTGAACTTCTCAAGGCCGCTTCCCCCACCAGGTATCTTTACCGTGTACAGTCGGTGGAATTGATGTGGTGTGACCGTAAAATCGGTCAGGTGGTAAAGTACGTGTAATCTGGGTGTCGAAACTGTAATTTGAGGGAGATAGGTGGGATATATAGCCTGGTTCAGGGCCGTTCGATGTCAATTTGAAAGTGGTTCTTTCAGGGCAGTATATTTTATTCCTCTTGCGCTAATATTGTGAATGTGCGATTCGGTAAATTATGGACACTCAGAAATGAATGTAGACAGTTAATTTTGGAGATCAAAATTTTCTTTGCTTCAGAATTATTTTTTATCGTCCTCTCGTCATTTAGTCACAGTTATTTTTTAGCTCATTTAGTCACATTTAACGAGCTTCTTTACTCAAACAGTGATAATTTACGCAATTTAAATTTGTCTGCGTCTCAATCTCTAACAGACGCGTTTTTCCCAAAATGGCAATTACTCTCGAGACTTAACAGCGTATAGCTTTAACGAAACATAGTACACCGAACATTTTAAATATCAATTCGCAAATGACGTATGGTCCTGGTAGCAGCTACATCAACCGGTATCACCGCGTAATGCTTTAATTTACGACCTCGGTATATCGGTTCTGCCGACTGTATCCTCCGCTATAAAATCTTCCAATATTTCCTCGGCGGGGAAGGTAGTCGAAGGGAGACAGAGGAAAGGAGGAATCCTCGCGGAGCAACAAACAACGGAACGAGGACGAAGAAGCGGGCAAAACGAAAGGCGAGGAAGGCTCGCCGCGCAGGCGGGGCTTATATTATGCAAAGCATGTGTTCTCCGGTGGATTTATGGTCGGCCGTTTCGCTACCAGCTACCGCACGTTCCAAGGCTCGCGCGTTTCGAGCTTCGCGCTCCTCCCACCGTTTTTGCCGCTGTCTTCTCGCCATCGTCGCGTCGAGTTTCGTCGAAGAACTAGGATAATCCTCTCTCTCTCTCTCTCTCTCGTTTATCGCCGGGGAGAAGATTAATTGGAATGCTAATGCAACCGATGCATATGGATGCGTGGGAATTATCTTTCGCTTTCCGCGGGGTACACACAGCGAGGCGAGATTTCGTGGATTTCGAGCGGAGGAAGTTGGTGAACGCGGAATTTCGAGGCCGATCGACGAACTCGTAACCCGTCCGAGCGAATGAATTTCGATGAAGCCGCGTATTCGACGCGAGTTTCTTCGGGCACGCTAGAGAAAGGAACAAGGGATATTGAAATTCGGCACGGTTTCGGGAAAGTAGGTCGATGGAAGGCGGAGAACACGACGAAAACGCGCTTCCGCTGGCTCGTGTAATTTATGTAACGTGCCGGTGGACGCTTCGCGGTGTGAGATATTGTTTTTGGAACTGCGGTTTTGTTACGGAGATTATAAAGTAAGAACAGAAAGGGCGGAATGCATGAAGAAGTGTCTGCTGGGTATCTATAGAGGATGCTCGATGCTTTTAGGGTACTAGACGGAATATTTGTTACTAATACTTGCTTTACGGTTCTGTGGATTATCTTTGCGTTTCTGAGACTCGTTAGGTGGAAGAATAGTTGAAACGGTGATACGTTAAGCGTGGATTAGAAAGGAACGAATTGAAATTATAGTATAAACTTATTTCACTTTGCGTTTCTGAGTTTCGTAAGGTGGAAGAATAGTTGAGAAGGTGATTCGTCAACGCTAGGTTTACGGGACGCGTGATTTTGACGCATTTCGAACTTCACAGGGAAAATTACAGAAACCGTTTACACTTCTTTCCTACCACTTGTGCTTATTATAAATTTTATACAAATATATAATATCACATAGTTTCATTTAGAAGTTAATAATGTAGGCATTTTGGGACGGTTTATGGCTTGGCCTGCGCCTCTTGGCGACTGGCAAACACCAGACCCGAGTACCCATCGGTTCGGCCCAGCGATATCTTTGCCATTCGACGGGAGTCGGTTCTTATAATATGTTGTCTTTAAATAAAATAAGTTGTTTTTTAAGGAAAATCTGCGGTTTCGTTAACGCGTCAATTTGACGCGTGTCCGTAGAGATAGGCAAGAAGAAATGTCCGTAAACCTAGTGTTAAACGTGGATTAGAAAGGAATAAATTGAAATTATTATAGGTTCAGAGTACCATAACATTATATTAGAGGTTATTATAAGATAACTACTTGTAATAGATCATTTCAAATCTAACCTAAATTGAAATTATAATAGCTAGCTTCAGTACAGAATTCTATTAACCTTCTGTAACCCGATTTTCTTCATTCGTGGCGATAAAAATTACAGTTGATCATAATTTTAAATTTCTGTGGGAGGAACAAGAATGAATAATTATTATAGAAAAATGAGCTGGTAAAAATATAATAATACGACAATATAGATAGACAATAGAGACCTATAAAATACACATAAATGGACATATAACTTCCTAGTCAAACGACGTTACAGAGTGTTAAAGTTAGTCAAAAAGTGTCACCATAGACAAAAACACACAATCGTATCGATTAATCCGATCAACGGTCACATTTTCATCGTGGAACAGGCTCTTACCCTTGCTCCAACAATCTGTTTAAAACCAACACAAGGATACTGTTTAACAAGCACCGGAAACGTTTCGACGAAGCTCGAACGCATAAATTCACATGATTATCTAATGAAAAAGCCTGTCGATGTACGAATGGGCGGCGCACGGAACGAATGTTAAACGGGTTTCGCAAATTACCAAGGGCGGTAATCGGAAAATTAATATCGCGGATTGATCAGCGATCGCGCGTGACCGGCGGCAGGTGTAAATCTATTCACGGGGACAGGCGTCGATTCCGCGATTATAAATGTATTCATCAGAAACTTGTAACAAACGTACCGTATTTATACGAGGCAGAGTAGAGTGCGCTGGCCGCGGCCCAACCGAGCAATTTGATTATTTCGAATGGCGGTCGTCACGTAATCCGTTTTGTCCAGTTAAATGTCCCATTAATCGTTTTAGAACGAGTCGTCAAATATTTTCCATCGATCCAACTACGCCGTTCTCTATTCACTCTATAAACGACGCATATGGAATTACGATCGCGGCTGCGCGCCATAAACAGCCAATAAACAAATAGAATGCCTCGAATACCTTGACTCGTTTGGAATTTCGATTATTTCCAAACCGAGATAGACCGCGTATCGTATTTTCTACATCGGATAAATCATTTTTAATTCTACGTAAACGACGGTGAGATGAGAAAAGGATGAAATGAATTTTGTAGATTTTGTTTTATGAAAAATACCGATCACCGAAATCTGTCACGATATTAATTTATTTATCTATTTATTCATTCGAACGGGCAAAAACAGAAGAGCCCAGTGGTACAATGAAATTACACAAAGTCGAATACTGACAACGCGTAACGCAGTTAATTGCTATTTACAAGTTTCTTTAAATGTTCCTACAACTGTCCGCAGTGCCAAAGAACAAATCAAGCCTGTCGGTGAGCTTGTTTGCATACGTACAGATCCTTGTGATCTTGCATACGTTGTGAAGGAATCTAGTTTAAATACAGGACTCTTGCGTAAAGGACGAGGGCGGGTACTGAAGTTGATTAAAGCGAGTAGGGGTGGACATTCGATAACGTTGTTAATAATTTCGAAGAGAAATAGTATGTCAGCTATAATTCTTCTGTCTTTCAAAGTGGACGTAATGAGACCACGGAGGATCGGTTCATAGTTATGATCGTTTATATCATCGAATTTATCGTTGATAGAAAAGTTTGCTTAAGTAATCGACGATATTTTGCTTAAGATGGAGATAATGGACTTGTATCGCGAAGAATCGCACTTGCATCTCGAACTCGATGGAATACTCCGCCGTCGATACAACGAGTTCATTACACCAGTAACCACCATCGATCTTCGGATCAATATCGTCAAGACAATTTCAATTTACGTAAGTCGATCGATGCAGTCGCCTGTTTAAGTATTCGAAAGCGTAACTCTTCCCGGCAGAACGGAAAATAACGAGACTCCCGCGACTTCCCTTCCTGACAACCCCGCTATTTTTCACTGTCGGCCGATTCTTCCGTCAAATCCTTTAAAAAGCACTTTATCCGTCGTCGAAAGTTCCATTAGAAACGGCAATCAGATCAGCGGCCGCGGAAAATATCGCGGGAAAACGGGCTAACAGCGAGAGGCGGCACAGACCAGCGAAACGGTACTTTTAATGGAAACGATTTAAAAAGGAAAAGAAGAACGAAGGAACAAGAAGAAGAAGAAAAAGAAAGGAGAAAAAAAAGGAAGAGGCGGCGGTAGGATTTAATCGGTGACGGTGAACGTCGAATTAAGAGATCCTTGCTTTCGGTCTCGCTGAGTCGTCGCGCCGTGGAAAAACATTTCCAACTCTGCCGGGTGCCGTTTTCACGATCGTGAAAATATGCAAAGAGCGGCCGGGAGGCGGAGAGGGGCGGGGGGGGCGGGGGAGAGTCGACGAAGAACAGGAAAAGAAACGGCGATAGAGGGGCAGAGGGTGGAGAAAAGGAGAATGGGGGAAAAAGGGCGAAGAGAGAGAGAGAGTAAGAGAGACAGCGGAGAGGGGAAGGAGAGGGGAAAAGAACGACGCGTATTGTCTCCTGCAGCCCGTAATTAGGCTGAATGGCGCTTTTCATGGAGTCGGCCCTTTTTGAAATTAATACGGGCCGACGCTGCGGCGAAATATTACCGAGCGATAATTAACGCGTTATCGCGTCAAAACCGGCCGGAGCCACCGGTGAAAATTCAACCGTGCGATTAACGAATTTCAAGCGGGCCGGACCTCCGATGGCCGGCTGAAAATGCCGGGGCATGTTGCCGCCGCTGCGTTTGCCCGCCGAGCAGGCCGGCTCGTTGTAAGAGCGGTCTCCTGGGTAAAATCGCGTTTCACAACCGGAAACCCGTAAATAAACTATCGTTATCGCGGTAATCAGATGTAAATACTCGTGAGAAAAAGGGGCTTGCCGGACCGCTTAAAGTGATTAGGGGATTTGGCGCTCTTTTAATTATTGAAGCGTGAGTGGAATAATGGGGATCGACTTGCGATGAAATTAAAGAGGAAAACGGCGAGAGAAGAATGAAATTTCGGCTGTTATCAAAGTTTCGTGTTCTTCGGAGCATTCTCTTTTTTTGTTCAATTTTGTGCAAATGGAATTTTCATGGGATCGATAGTATGTCTCGATTATAGTGTTAGACGATGACTTTCGATGAAATTGAAGAGGAAAAGGATGAGAGAAGAATGAAATTTTTATGTTCTTTAGATCATTCCTTTTTTTGTTCGATCTTGGGTAACTAGAATTTTCTTGGAGTCGATAGTAGTTTCTGGTTCTAGTGTCAGATGATGAGAATTAACGATTGAACGATTTTTACGAGTAAAATTCGAGTAAAATTCAAAGAAATGAAACTTATAAAGTGTAGCTATACTTTTATTATTATTTTAAGCCTCGTCTAATTGTTTCTGCTCCCAACATTTCACTGTCCACTTAAAAACACCCGATACCTAGCCAAAGATCCCCGACGCGAACAACCCTTAACGAAGTCGCAACACCGGCAAAACCTCCGAACCAAAACGCAATTGGACACATCTTAAACCCCGCAGCCACGATAATTCATTCACGCGTCGCGGAAGATTAACGCAGAAACATCTCCATCGAAATTTACAACGTCGATACGGCGAAACTTTCGACACTCGGAGACCATTTATCCGAGTAAAATTAGCAATCCCTGGCAAACAACCGCAATCTATCATAAAGATCGTCGGCTGAAGAAACACGGGGCGGCACGAAGAAACTTCCAACTCTAACGATGCAAATCCTCGATACCGAAGAAATACCATCCGCGACACCCGGCAACAACAGATAAATCTCCCAGCTCGATCGTCGAACAAAGCATCGAACGACTTTAATGCTCCTCGATCCTCCTCGTTAGAAGCCACCCTTCCGGCGAAAGGGAGGGACACGTTGCTCTCGGTTCAACCCGCCGAAAAACAGAACAATTTGTATCCTAAGGAGGGGGGAAGTCGGAAGCGCAGCAGCACCGGCTTCGGCCTGGTCGAGCCATAAATCGGCCCCGCGCTCATCTTTAAAATATGGGGATGGAAATATTTGGACTGTGCACGTCGAATCGAGGCAAGAAGCAAACCGTGGCCGAAACTGTTTGTGGGTGGGGTAAAGGGGTCGCGTAGGCGAGCAAGCGAGCGAGGAAGCGGGCAGGAAAGCAGGCAGGCAGGCAGGCAAGCAGGCAGGAGGCAGTCGGGCAGGAAGTTGCAAAAGGTCGTAGTAAAGATGCCATCTCCCTGCCGCGGTGGTGAGTTTATTTGCAACGTGCACGAGCAAGGAAGGCGAGCCACCCCCTCTGTGTTGTAACCACCCATCCCCCTCTTACTATCTCTGTGTCCCAACCCCTTCCTACGCGGCCGGTTGGTCGTCGTTCCAAGCCCGTTCTGACGTCCGCCGCTGGCCCTCGTAAATTGCACGGCAAATAATTGATAGGCGAAGGCGATGTTTCTATTCTGTTGGCAGCACTTGTAAAGGAGCCGCGATTTATTCCGCCTCACCGCCTCGCTGTCTGCTTGGCCTGGTATAAATGGCCGTGTCGGCAGTCCGCGGGGGTGGCTTGGCCAAGTAGAAAAAGGGGAGAAAAAATAGGAGAAAACAAGTCGGTCAAACTAGATCGAGGAAGGAGGAGAAGGAACCACGAATAGGCTGGTAGTTGTTGAGAGACAGGGAGAGGAGAACAGTGATTTTGGAATTCAGTCCAACGGGCAACGGCTGTTTGCTCGTTGGCATTATACGGAGCAACGTGGCAAATATTATTTTCTGCTCTAATCATCGAAGCTCCCCCCTACCCGGGTGTTCACTCTGGCTCCGTAACGTTCTCTGGTAGAGGACGAGCAAACGCAGGCACCGCCGTTTTCAAAGAGGGGAAGATTTATATTTGGAATTCTGCCACTTTCGCGGGTAATACGGCGGCTCCATAAAACGCTTTAATATTTCATTCAAGGCCGTCTCCGGGCATCGAAAGACACTTAAAAAGGGATAGTTCGATTCGTCCGAGGGTCTCTTTCAATCGATGCCCGGGTCTCTTTAATATCGGTTACCTTAGCGATTCAGTGCGATGGCGTACCTTAATCAAAAAGGACTTGCCGCGGAAAGAGGAACGGACGGTCACTTTTATTTAGCGGCGCAAGAAAAGGACGAGTCGCTTTCTATAGGGTAATTTCGAGAAAGAGCACATCGGCCTTTCTCGTGCACCGCTCCATTGTACGCGGAGATGAATATAGCGTAAAATGACTGTTGCGAATTTCTGTTTCTATTTTCTAATCGTAAGGGAAAAATTACAATTGTGGTTACAAGACATTATAAACGTAACCAATAAATTTCAATTTTTTCAAAAGATAATAGTTTATGAACTCATGAACTTATGTACCTATGTACCTAGGCCTTGAACTCATGTACCTATGTACGTTCACGTTTATGAGTATTAGGACACTTACAAGCAAACCCTAAATAGTCCTTACAAAATTATCGAGATCCTAAAAAAAGTTGTTCGATCCGGAATCTCTTATTATAACGAGAACCTACGAAAACTAACGAGGGAAAAAATGTAATTTAAATCATATGATACTTTCTGTACGAACATAATGAATGTTCTAATACTTATGAACGATAATATGTATCTATTTGAGGAAAATATGATTTAGTGTAAAAAAACATTGAAGTCAAGACATACTACACAAAAAAAAATCACGATGCATAACTTCTCGTCTACAAAGGGTTACGGAATTATTCCTAAAAAATCCGACAGCTCTAGATTTACAATTTCCAGTCTTTCCTCACCGATATATTTTTCTATATTTTTTCCTACACGTTTCACCAATATATTCTGAACGTTTCGCTTACGACGAAATAACGAATGCGAATAGATTGTTAAAATAAACGAAGACTTGTTTTAATTTGTCGCTATCAACCGTTACCAAGGCGCCACGGTGGTCACCCGTGACCACCAATATGATAAACGCTCCATTGGGTAAGAATGTTGTCTTATATCATCAATTTATTATTATTTTGCCATTATATGCTTTCAATAATAAAAATACTCCCGTGGCGTCCTGAGCGAAACATGTGATTTCGGCGCGGCAGTCAAAGTGTTAAAAAGATAACGAATATTTTATTCGGTGAAGCATATTCTTCAGGAACTTTTATCCAACGACACATCATCCACTCGACTCGCTTTCCCCCGAAAGAGACGAAAAGTTCGAAGAAGCCCAGCTAAAGGAACACCGTGGAAACAAATTGTTCAATTCCGCCGGAGCGTTTATCGTCGTCCGACCTCCCACGCCCGGTAATTAAACAGAAATTTCATTTTCCATTCTAGCGTCGTCACGATAAACCGTCGTATTTTACAAAACTCGAGATAAGTCGTCTAATCTTCTCCGCCATAAACACGCTCGCTCGCTCTGTCGTTCTCTCTCGCGCACAGCCGGGACGCAGCGTAGACGGCGAAAACGGGCGCGTCCCTTTTGTCTGAAATTTTAAGAATCATCGCTAACTGTAATTTCGTGAAACTCCTCCTTCTTATCTCGAGAAGCGGTCGCGCGGCGCGGCGCGGTGCACAGCGCGAGAAAAGAGAGCCCCCGGTTGCCGTCGCTGCTCTCGTCGCGAAGATTCCAAAGACACAAAGGGGGCGATTTAACGAGCGCATTTTTCCCCGCCTGCCAGAATTTTCATAACGGAAGAAACGAGGCATTAAAATTCTTTCGCGCCTCTCTCCCCACCTCGTGTCTCCTCCGTTTGCCCCCTTTTTCTCCCGCGAGAATTCTTACAAACGATCCACTCCGCCGCTATATCTGGCTACAATGCGGTCGAGATTGCGGAGAACTTCCGGCTTCCATATTCGCCCGTCGATTCAAACCGCGATTTTTCGCGCTCACTCCACTGCCTGTGCAACCGTTGTACGGGGTGTCTTTAAACGAGCGGACAGCCGTCCGGGATCCGTTCTACGCTCCGGGAAAGTGTATAATTTCGCTTGCATTTACGAGGAGTATGGAACTAGGTGAAATACGTTTCTTTAACTTGGAGGAAATATTGCGAGGTGAGGAACGTGGTTGATTTTGTTACCGTCCTTCGTTTTACTGTTTCGAAATTTTGGAGATGATGATTTTCACAAAGGCGGCGATGACATTATCGATTCAGAGGATACTGGTTATCTAGACAGAATTTGATTAACACTAACCCTACCACGACCGGTCAAACGACCGATTTTAACCCTTTAACCTATGATTTTCTTTCTGATTGTGCATCTAAGCGTCGGCCATTTACCGTTTCAGTACTGAATCAGGTAACAAAAGCTAATCTGTCAGAGATTAATTACACTTAGTAATCCTCTGTCTTAGAAATTCAAACGAAAGTTAGAATTGCAATGAATTTTTCTTACTAATGTAACTATTTTTCTCACATCTTGACCAGAATTTCTGCCACGAGTCTGACACGTTGTCGTAGGTTAAGGGGATAAAATTTGATGTAAATTGTTTTTTTATTATTATTTAAAGACTATTTTCTGCGTCGTTTCCTATATTAACTCTTTGCGGTCGAACCCCGGGATATTCCCGGCAACGCGTTTTCACCTTCCGAACTCTCTATGGACCCTTCTGCGCCTGCAGAAACGGGAGAAAATAATATGCACACAGCTTGAACAAACTCGTTTGAATAAAATTTATACGCTTTTTAGGCAATAATTGATCGAGCGCGCGCTACAGAAAAAGTAATTACGACGCTACGGAAAATACGACCGCAAAGTGTTAAATTGACAATCACCTGTATTTCTTTCGGCAAAATATAATCTCTACTTCCTACCCTGTTATTTAACCGGCTACGGTAAGAATAATGCTAAATAACGAAATTACTTATGCACTGATAACAACCAAAATTCTCTAAATTTACTTTACGACACGATACGACACACAGAAATTAAAGGCTCGATAAAAAGTAGGAAAGATTGATATAAGAAATAGACGGTACAAGGTTTTACAGGGAATTTTTCACCGGAACCTTTTCTTTCTTAAAATCGCAGTTTCGTTTATTCGGCTACACCCTGTATATCACACCGCAGAGAAGCAAGATGCGATACGGTGGGGGCGAAACGGAAAAATAGTGAAACGCGGCCGGGGAGAAGAAAACGGGAACGAGGCATGGATCGAACGATTCGTCGATTCCGTGGAAATCTGGAACGAGAGAAGGCAACGTGAGAGCGTGTGCGCTCGCGCGTTTGTAAATAACGGTAATGGGCATATTCGCAATTAGCAACGGTGCTTCGAGCAACGGTAAGGGCGAAAAAAGAGCCAACAGAGATGCCGTTTGGTGTGCCCACGGCTTGCACTCGCGGGAGAGCGTGTGTGCATGGTTTTGCAAGCCGAGCCAAAAGAGGAGCGCCGGAATAGGGGTGGCGAAGAACGGGCTGAAGAGAACGGAGAAGCGTGAAACAAAAAAGGAGGAGAGAGAGAAAAAAGAGGAAGGTGGATTCAGCGTTGTAAATGAACCGAGAGACACACACAGGGTGGAACGGTGGAATAAGGACGGAAACGGCGGGACAGAGAGTGGGAGAAGCGACGATGAAATTGAAGGTGATAACAATGAATGGGAAAAAATTAGTTGGCAACATCCTTGGAAAATTTGTTTTGTTTCATGTTCGAGTACACGTTGGGAGAAAAGTTGAACTACAGATGCAATTTGGCGAGTGAACGGCGAAATGCTAGTTTGCTTCATTATTTTACGCTCTGATAACGCGTAAGTTTAGCATTCTTCGTTCGTAACTTTTCTGACAATTTATTCACGCTTGTGAACCCTCTGCGTGTTAAAAATGTATACAATTGTTGATGGTAAAAATATGAAAACACTGACTTGATCATTCGTGATACAATCAATGAATATTTCATACAATACACAATATAGAAATATAATTGCGGTATGCCTCTAAAATACTGCAACTCGAAGGGTTAAAATAAACACCTCGGAATTTCTGTACCTCTCAAAAAACACAGTGAATTTGAATTTTAACCAAATTTGCAAGTCCAATTATCTCCACCAAATGTTTCCTAAAACACCATCATCCCACACACAAGAAAGAAAAACACAATAATATAGAAATTTAACAAGTTTAATTTAATAAGTTTAGCTCTAACATATTGCAACTCGAAGGGTTAAAATAAACACCTCAGAATTTCTTTACCTCTGACAAAACAGTAAAATTGAATTTTACCCAAATTTGCAAATTCAAATTTTTCCAAA
>NW_017100976.1:49820-58545 GCF_001263275.1 Habropoda laboriosa
AAACTACTCTATGTGAACAGTACACCAAAGCTAATTCCTGCAAATATCACCCAGTCCAGTCTCCGTACAATCGTCAAGTGGCTTCATTCCCCAAAACTTTATCACGCTCGCCGCTCTAACAAGAAACTCCCAGCGAGATGCATTTTATCGTTACCAAACAACTCCTCTGTCTTCTCTTGCCTGCATTCCAGCGTAACTTTTCCAACAGTTTCAAAAAGCCAAACAGTTGAAGCATGGTATAAAAACAACGCACGCTTGTCAGAATATACACGGTTACACACACAGACAGACACACGCGAAGAGAAGGACAAAAAGGAAGAATAGGCGAAAGGACGGAAGTAGAAACAATTGCAAATAAAATACGGAACGGGGGCAAAATGGAGCAGGAGGAACGTGCTGGCGGTAACTAGCTGGAAGGTGAGCGGCGAGCTCCTGCTCACGGACAACAGCCTCGTAGAACGGACGAATATTACGCGCGGAACATGTGCGCGGCATGCTTGCGAGGTTTATTTGCGTTATATCTGCAAATACGTGCGGCAATGCGTGTCCGTAGAATGCTTATGCGCAAAGGGAGAGAGAGAAGCGGCCTCGCTGACGTCCACTCGACTATGCACTCGCGTGTGCACGAGCACGGCCGCGCAACGGTGCACGTGCACGCGATAATTGCACGCACACGGGGGCAGGGCATGGAGGTTGGACGGTTGGTAAATATAAGCCACTGGGAATTTCAATCGTTTGTTTCTTCTTAGGTATAAAGGGTTGTTTTAGGGTATCTTTGTGTGCTCCATTCGAGATCATACCGTAATTTCAGGCTTTTAAACAATGTGGATGTTGCACAATAACGGTGACTGAAGTTCTTGGACTGTTGAGGGGATTCAGTTTATGACACGGACGCATGGCGGAGCTATTTTTGGGAGGTTTGATTAAAATTTTTACGTCGTGGTTAACTGTTGGGGGTAGGAATTGCTTTATGGACGCGGAAAGGAGAATGGTGGAAATTGGCCAATTTCGGATTTGACTGGCAACGAAAATTTCTTGCAGGGCATGATTTTATAGGTTTTAAGGAATTTTAGAAGTGACGTGGTGTAAAATAATTACTCGCGAAGGTTGCTTAACAGAAATACATATTTATTTAAATCAAATGCCACTTAGACTATTTTTAGTGTATAGGCGGCACGATGGTTGTAGCAAGAACGTCTACGACAAAAAGCCTCGTGCCTCTTTCGGGGCTCCTTTAAGTAAAGTCCGTTCAATTTAAGAGTAACCTCGCTCTCAGACCGATTTTCGTCAGTTCTGCGCATAGAGAGAGAGAGAGCGTAGCAGAGGGTAAGACGGAGAAAAACGTAGGCGGTTAAGTGGAAGTTTGGACGTTCTAGCCCTGCCTTAGGCTCGTCCCATGCGCGAAACGAGGTTACTCTTAAATTGAACGGACTGTAGCCCTTTTTTCCCTGGGAAAGTCCAAGGTAGTGGGGGCGCGGGCCTACATTGCCAAGGCGATATTTTTGTCCTCGAGGACGAAGGAACCCAGAGATGCTTGGAAAACATCTCTCGACTCTTCGCCTCGAGGGCCAAGAGTCGCCAGGCCTAGGTACGTAGGCCCCCCGTGGCGGTCGCCGCAGAATGTATAATCATTTACCCTGGAGATGATGGGAAAGTTATGAAACATCAGCGTAAAATTCGGAATGTCGTCGTTAGTAAAATTCACCTGATTAATCATTATCTTCTTCGCATGACAATCCGTTAATAAAATAATTATTCTTTTAATAACGTATATATATATTATTATTATAAATTAGAACATTACATAGACGTGTCTTGAACCAATTTAAAGGTTCGTGGACACAGGTCCGTTTAATCTTGGACCTGGTCCTTTCGTTGACTGACATCAACATTTTGCCAATACCAAAGTGGGTGGTTTTCGTGGTCCTAGGAAGATTATCTAGGATCTGAGAAGTCCACAGATTGGTCATCGGAGTCATCGCCTATTTTACAAATTTTACTATAAATCGACGAACTCTACACATATTTAACACTACCTCGCACAATATTAACCCTTTGCAATCGAGTGGCGACTGAGAAGCGACATTAAATAATCGTCACTTGGTGAATAATTAACGTAGACCGAGAACAGATATATGGGCCTCTGTAAATTTCTTCACCACAGTGAAATAGAGAATACATTGAATATTTAAATAAAATAGTATACTTTATTTCTGTTAGTTTGAAAAAATTTCAAAGATCCGATTTGCAACCTTTTCTACAGCAAAATCACCTCCGAGTGCAAAGAGTTAGGTTTGCGTGCGAGAGACGTGTAAAAACTAGCCGCGATATCAAAGAGCAGGCGTCCTGACACGGACTGAGTTTAATAATTTATTGCAGTGGAATGGAAGACGGAAAAAGGCGAAGCGTGATACCTTCATGAGTTGACAACTCTGCTGAGCAACGTCAAATTTCTAAAATGCTTAAAATATAGAAAAGAATGTTAATACATAAATCAAATCTTTTTGCAATCTGACACTATGGATAGTGATTATTTCGTAAATATAAACTCCAAGTCTCAGACGTTTGTACATTTCCTTTTTTAAGGTTAAAGGGTTGTTTGAGGAATATCATAGTGTCATAAAATAATGAAAAAGGTATTAGAAGATTATCCCTTAACGCTCACATTTTCTCAACTTGGTGTGTTAAATGAGATCAATTTTACCTTTCTTTTTAATTATTTCCTAGGCTTATTGAAATAACTGTAGTAATATTATTTAAGTGGTCTGTGTTTTCTTGATAGGAATATAGATTTCGTCTTTGACATTCGCTCCTACATAACTTTCCCATTATTTACAATGCTGTAAGTTACTATTTTTTGTCATAATAGAAAAGATAACGCAATACGGAAAATGAAAGAAAATAATTAAAAAAAATTTCACTTATTGGACGATTAATTGTGCACGTGTGAGACACGAGCTTGAACGTTAAAGGGTTGAGTGTCATAATTAAAAGATAAACATTTGAAGAACACTGTAATAAATCACGATCGGTATCTTCTAGTTTAGGGTTAAAAGTCTTCTGTAAAATGTCACAGAGGATGACACGCAAAGGTGTCATAATGTAGTAATGAAGTCATAACAAGGAATAGGTGTAACAATCGGGCATCCACGAAGGTGTGCGCAAGTAAACAGAGCGAATACTTGGTAAACGTAAACTATTCGGAACCCTAGTTGTTTGTATCTCCTTAGGGTTAAAGGGTTATTTGGAAATGTTATGGGGGATGATCTGGAAAGCTGTTATAATACGATAGCGAGGGTAATGGAAGGTGTAGGTGTCTGATGAATGCGAAATTGCGATGTTTTCCTTCGGGAGATAATGGAGTTTTGAGTTGCAGCTTGTGCTTGGAAAGCTTTTGTCTCTCGTCTTTGAGGAACCTGGTGTTCGAGAGTTTTGGAATGGCGTGTAGGTGTTAAGAGGTGGATCTTCTTAGGGGTGAATAGTGCGAGAGAATATTAAGTGAGAGGACGAAGAGGATGCTTTGAAAGCGTCGAAGAACAGAGAGAGAGAGAGAGGGAGACAGAAGATGTTTGTACCCGTATAATAACTCGATTCAGAATCATTCGGGTAATTGTACGAGTTTCTCTATAGCTTCTGTGTTGCTCTACAAGCATCTTTCCCATTAATATCAACGAGAAGGCTGGATTAAATTTCACGGTTTAGCTACGTAAATTTCATCTCCTCCCTTTTCCAAATAAACACAGAATTTTCGAAACTTCCAACTTAAAATGCAAATTATCACCTGTGGCGATTTCCATGCAACAGGCTCTCTTAATTACCTCTTCCATCAAATCCTTCGAGACACCGAGCGAAGCTTAAACTCCATCACGTTTTCACGGCGCTGCTTTTCAATCATGCCACGGGAACGTCAAGCAAGCCTCGGGAAAATAAATCTCCTAACGAGAATTACAATTACAACGCGAACACGCCGCTTCTTGGAGGCCCTCGCGGAAAGGTGTCGCGTGAGCGCGATCGGAAGTAGACAACGCCTCGCGTGTTCACAGGCTTAATGGCGTCAGAAACGCGTGTATGTATGTGTATATGTGTACGTGAAACGTTGAATAACAAATCTTCGACGGTACGACTGTATTCGTGTGTGATCGATGAATTTTCGAACGGCCGGTCTTGGGAAATTGAACAACAGGGGATGAGGTTGGCCGTGCGGTTCGAAGTTTGATGTCCCTGGTCGCGCACCGTTGTCCCGCGAATAACGGATCCACGTATGTTCTGTTGCTGGTTTCTGCGGTTCGAGTATAGTATTCCTGGCGCACGTGACTTATTCGAAATTTTTCGTCTTTTTTTTTTTAAAGAACGACGTTTAAGTGGAGTTTTCACGAAGCAAAATTACCGCTAAATTGCCACGTAACGTATCCGGCATAATTCGTTGCCTTCGTGAGCGGTGAAATTTTCTAAAGAAATCTATCCAAGTATTTCCTTGGTACCAGAATAACACGTAACCTTTCGTACATACCGTGCGGAAATCTTTTTTCCTCTTTTCCACCAAGAAGTTTGTACAAACCTTTCTCGTTGTTTGACACGCGCAACCGGCGCTAATAACCATTTTTCATTAACACGTTAATTAGCATGTTAATTACACGTCAAACAGTTCACGTAACGCGGGATAACTCAATGGGGAAACGATTACTCATTGTAACGTACTATTTGAGTACGCGATGAAACGCGAGACTTGGCAGGAAAAACTGCGCGGAAGCTTGGAAATCTCTTGGAGAATAGGTACGTATTCCGTGGAAAACCATAGACGATGGAAAGAATAGCGAATCCTTTCATCTCTTAATGGTCGATCTGGGAGGGGGAAAAGAAAGATTCCTAAGTCGTTTGTTCGCGTGTAATTAAATAGGACATGAACATCGTCATCTCGGTTAAGCGGATCTTCGAGCGAGTTTCGAATATAAATTTCATTTTTCTCGTGTTTTAGCCGTGAGCCATCGCGGGAACTGACATAACGGTGACATTAATTACAAACCGCTGCAAGATCGTTGTAAAACTTTCGAAGACGACGTCGCGCTTGATAGCTCGCGATGGATAATTAATCCGAAAAAGCCAACTTTCCACGCAGTTTCTCGTTCGTTCCTCGTTCGTTCCTCGTTCGTAGTAGATCGAAGAAGATTCACGGTTACCGGTGTACAAGGTGTGTTTCAACGTTTGCGCAAGGGAACGCGGGCGAGAGGAATAATCGTAAAATGAGGAAATGTCTCGTGAGAATGTGACAGAAGCGGAAAGAGGCTAGAAGTCAGACTCGCGATGCTTTTTCGCGAGACGTGCTTAAAGTTTCAAGACTCATACGTTTCCTCTGTGCACGTAATCCCTCGATCGATTTCCCAGCGACTCGACCTACTCTCTTCCCTTCCCCCCTTTCAATATACCGGAACAGTCACGAAACGCATCAATCTCAACTTCATAAGGCACGATGGATTTCAGCTTGGCCCCTTCCTTTCGCGCGCCGTTCCACTCAAAATTCGCTTCTGTGTCCGTATGAAACAGAGAGGAATACGGGAACAGACGAGAGTATTTGTGATTTCAAGGGAAGGTTGTTTCGACAAGGTGTTACTATCTGTTCACTTTTCAGTCGTGATGGAACGCGCGGATCGAAAGTTTCCTTAGGTATGTGGGAATGGTAGGATATGCTGATAACGAATGGATAAGATAGAATGTTTATCACGAAGCGATAGTTGCGTGGACGAAGAGTGTTTGAAACGAGTACCTACTTGAGAATATCGTGTGAACGGAGATTGCGTGGCCACCTTAAATGCTTGGTGGACGTGACTGAATGTTTTCGAAGACTGTGTGCCTAGAGTGAAAGAAGTAGAGGACTAGAGAAAGAAAGAACGAGAGGGTGTAAGGATAAACGAGGGTGAAAAAGGCGCGCGAGGATCGGTAAGAGAACAATCAGGAAGAGAACGGTCAGCGTGAGTCACACTGTGAGTTTAGAACATTATATTAGCTTCACACCACGATAATTAAAATATACAGATTTCGTTAATTAATCTATCAACATTAGTAAATCCTACAGATGTAATCGTCGTCCGATGAAAAATTCTAATTACCACTGCATACCTTCACTCCGACAGAGAATTCCTCAATCATCCGAAATTTCTGACTTTGCAAAAGGCACTCTTTGCAAGGCTCTCAGCTTGGCCAAAAGTGTACACCACAGGACTCTCGGTTTCACCGACGAAACGAGACTTTCGCGCATTAACGCGTTTCATCTCAGCCGCCGCACGGTCAAAAACAACAGAAAACTCCGACGACGTTCAGACGGGCGAGCTCACGCAGAACAGCAATCAGTACCAGACATGAAAGAATAAACGTCCCGAAATTCAGTACTTACACACGCCATATTCTAGAACCTCAGAAACCCTCGGACCTACAAACAGTCAATTTACTTTACAAACATGAAATTACTCAAAGAGCACCGATGCATCAGCAGAGGATCCTTCAGCCTAAAACTACTCAACTTTCTGCAAAAAAGAACACTCGCAGAGTGAGAGAGAGAGAAAGACAGGCGCCAGAGCGACTCTATTCCTGGCCCGTCACCAAAGACAACAAACTGAAACACGCCCCGGGAAAAGAGGCACCGAAGGGAAGGCGAGCGAGACAGAAAGGCTGCAGATGGGGGCAAGGCGAGAGGGCGAAGGGCCAGCTGGATTTATGTACACGGTCGCGCGGTCACCTCGAGAACACGAGTCCAGTAAATAAACGTGGCGGATAACGGGGGCGAAGGGGGTGACGTGTAAGGGCAGAAACGAACGAGAAAGAAAGATAGAGAAGGGGGTGGCGGGCGTTCTCCAGGAAAGACTTGTCCGGCTCGTAATCGACCGGAAGAGACCTGCTCGCCGGTGGTTTTAAATTAAGCCACGGCACGTTCGTTAGCCGGCTCGACACTATTGTCGCCCGCCACCGTACGAAACCATAAATTCGTTCGAGAACGAATGGCCGGAGGGCCGGCCGCCGCCGCGATCGTGCGCCTGCGGACGTTTCCACGGCTGTTTTTCGCGCGCCACCCCGCGAAATTAATCGAGCCCGCGGCTTCCACGAAAACGTTCTATGACAGTTCAACCGAGAAGGTATTCGCTGGAAATTTCTGTTCAACTCCGTTCTGGATATACACGTGCTTCGGATTGTTGGAAAATTGATATTCCGCTTCGACAATTTATTCATTTATTCACCACCGTTCGGAGGTATTAAGACACTCGCGTATTATCTGGAATTATAGTGAATGTGTTTCGAATGAAACTTTCAAGTGTAATTTTGAGCACTGTTTTTATTTAAGAAGAAAATTGAGATTCTTTATTAGGCGTGAAGTTTCTTTTTTGTAACGAAGGGAGTTATGTCTTTCGTTGGAATTGCTATTACACCTGCCCAAGTATCATTCAAGTAACTTACCTTTGCTGATGTTTCCCTAGCGATGTAGAGCCACGTATCTGTCCGGCAGGTCATTCTGAACAAAAAATGTCAAATACACTATAGATCTATTTCGTTTTCTTAGTTAATTATATCGAAAATCATATCCTGAGAATGCTTCGAGCGGAATAAATTTGACTAACGAAACGAAATAGACATATAGTGTACATGACACTTTTTATTCAGAATCACCTGCCGGACACGTGCATCAAGTTTGTTAAACACTTCTCCTGACACTCTATACCTATAAATAATGCACGTCAATTTATAAGAGACGTTAGACAAGATGTCAGAAGAGTAAGAATATTTCTCGTCGAAATTTCAACTTTACACAAATTGCAATGATATTCGTTGGATCCTGAAAGGGAAATCGATGTTTTCAGCCCTTTAACAAAAGGAACAATTCACCCGCGAACTTCCTCGACGAGAAGCGGCGCACTCGAAACCGCAGTCGTTTTAATTCAAGCCAAACACAAGTTTCAAAGCATTCGCGTTATTACACGGGCAACCGTCGAACGGCGTCGAACTCGCGAACGCGCTCGGCTATCGCCAGGAAGGTAGTTCTCGCCAATGTAAACAGCAATTACAGTTCTCGTGACATACGACGATAAAACAGGCGCGCGTACAGTATACCACAGCGAGGTAGCCAGAGCGGAAAAGTCGAAAAGGGGGAAAGAGAGGGAAGAGAAATCACGGATGAAACGCGCCTGTAACACGCGCAACGATTCGAATTTGCGTATGAATCAAGCTAAAAAATAGCTGCAGATCTAATCGGCGAAATTAAAAGGAGCGCGCACGCGGCCCCGTGGAGAACGTACGATTATTTGCCAGGCTCGTTCTACGGACAGCGTAATAGGATTGCTGCAGCGAACCGACCGGCTAGAAAGCTCGCCGTGACGTATAAAGTCGTATCAAAAGCGTGACACGAAACGAGATTACGCCGGGGACCGGGCGCGAAGCGAAAAATCAGCGAAAAGTAGCGACCGAGTGCCGGTAACGACCCTCGAAAATGTGACTGGCTAATTCGGTGTATGCGAGCCTCCTGGATGTCCCCCAACGATATAGTACCTCCCATACGTACACACTATATGTGTATACACACGAGAGGCAGCTAGCAAGCTAGCTAGCTGTTGGGAACAGAGGGGAACGACGTCGAGCCGGAGAAGTCGAGCTCGCGAGCGTTAAAGAGCAAAAAGAAGAAAGGGGTAGAAAAATGCGCAACGGGGAAAATCGGTGGGGCGTGAAAGAGAGAAACGCGACGCGC
>NW_017100976.1:58610-132463 GCF_001263275.1 Habropoda laboriosa
GGTGGCAGCCGGCAGTTTTAACTAAGCTTATTATCCGGTATCAATGGTAATCATCTGGCGAATTCACATGCGTTCTAGCCGCGGCGCGGCGTGGCGCGCGTCAGCCGCTCCAGGCCAGAATATAAAATAACGAAACGTAAAATCCAATTCCGCGGAACCGACCGGTTCTAATTAACTGCTAGTTTAAGGTCGTAATTATGCGCGCCTCTGTGGAACGCTTCTTTCGTCCCGTGTTTCTCTCGTTCCATTGCTCCCTCCTCTGCTTTTCTTTCATTCTTCCCCTTTGCCGCGGCTGTTACTGCTACTATCTCTTTTACTTTTACAACGTACTTCCGTTACTTCTCGACCTTGTGGATCTTCCTCGATTGTCATTTTCCCTTCCTTCTGCTCTACCGCCGATTAAAAATTAGTAATTTAACTTGTTACAGAGAATTATTAACGGTACCGAAGTGATACCGTCTCTCCTTTCTTCTGTTATCAAAGGAAATATACATTTTTATTAACACCGTGCCGCGGGGAAATTCCAAGTTTCATCGTCGAGGCGAAGTTCGAAAGTCGCGTTGAAATTTTTAATTGTAGAAAACTATGTTGAATTCCGCATACTGTGCGTATATTTTGCCAGAGTCGACGACACTTTTCTATTTAAAAAACGTTCTATTTTCAGAAAGTAGGAACTGTCGAGGATTATATTTATTCGACGAACCTTGAACTTTTCCTCCAAAGTGTTTTCAGAAACGAGCTCGCAAATTGCACGACTAATCGTGCAGCAGTTACAAGTGACAAACAACATCAAACTACACCTTTTACGATCCTCCGCTTCTCTTTTGGACACGTTTGACGACTGCCAGTAACAGTTGCCAGCTAGAGTAGGCGGTGTTAGACACGTTGCCTCGTGCAGTGCACGGATTTTGACGGAGTTTCAAGTAAGACAGCAGCGATACGGGAACGCCTATCAAGTCAGAGGCATCCGTGTAATCAAGACTCGATTTCCACGAACTTCTAAATCGAGGTTGAGCCGAGACTTCGATCGCGATCCCCTCTGGTAAGCGGCCAAGGAAAGTTCGCCGAAAAGAGTTTTAATCGTTGCACGAGGTGAGTAGAGTAGAAAACCCGCGGAACTTTTGATCGATCAGAGTCTAACGTTCTTTTCTTTCGTTCTTTATTCTCGTACGATTAATCGGTCTGCAAAAATTTTCTTTGCTCGAACGAATTCAGCGAACTGTCGTTCGGTTGTACATTCGTTCCTCGAATTAAACGGTGACGATCATCGAATGTAAATAGAACGTAAAGGAATCACGCTGTCCTCTTAATGGATGCATCAGGTTGAACGCGAGATCGTTTAAAATTAGCGTAGTAGACTGCTTGAAGAAATCGATAAATCAGGCGGTGCAAGAATGGCATGATTGATGACTACGTATTCCTAGAACTGCTACTAATAGAACACCAGTGGTAACGCCATTCGACACACAGCCTTGTAATTTGGAAAGTTTGATCTGTATGTAACGTGGCAGTTAGGCTCTCGAATGGGAATGCTGGATCTTGATTTTCAAGAGGAATATTTCGTTCGGTGGATAGCTTTAATACACTATTCGAGCCAGTCCTCGTGATACCTGGAGCCTAATGCATATTTGAGAACGGCGACGACCTACAGACTGCTTCTACTTGCTGGAAAATTGAGGTGGGAAATGCATCGAAGCCTTTGAACTATAGCAGAGGTATCAGCCAGTCGAGATAACGCTGTTCTCTACATAATTCTGCGCCTATCGTCAGTTTTCATGTGATAGGCAAAGAAGTGACATTTCCTATTTCTTTCTTGAATAGAGTAACAGGAAAATTCGGGAGAAGTAAGAATTTACAGGATAAAAGAGTCGTGAAAATGTTGTACGAGTTTTATTAGAGTTATGACAGTTATTTTTAGTTGTTAGAGTTGCTTTAGAGTCGCTGTCTTTACATTGCAAGTTGTGTTAAATAATTCCAAATTATTGAATAAACAATTTTTATAAGAACTTAGAATTGCGACAGTCGTCTTCAGTTGTTACAGTAGTTTTAGAGTCATTGTCTTTATATTGTAAGTTGCGTTGAATTATTGCAATTACTTGTCTCTTCTTCTGTGTCAATTATCACTTGCCACAGAAGTACACAATAAACAATCAGGTAAAAATATTCTTACACACATTGTTTCTATACTTCCCTACAAATGCAATTTAGCTACTTTTTTCCAGTTCTTCATCTACAACGATGTGAAATAGCAGCGAATCTTCATTTTCCCCTGCAGAAATTACACAAAAGACAAGGCAGAACTTAATTACTATCACAGTTTCTCTCCTCCAATTTACACCGCTGGTATCAATTTTCTAGTCCCCTAGTATTACCCTGCAGAAAATCCTTAACACGTTGAATGCTGGACCAATTCTACGTAACTTGTCCACGGCGCCGAAATTAATTTTTTATTTAAATAGAACTATTTAATTTTATTAGAATATTCCACTAATCTTGGCACCACCTTGGCATTCAACGTGTTAAAATCTTTCCGACGTATCCAACTTTCTCTCCCGAAATTGTCAAAAGAAAATATCACGCGACACTTAGCGTGCAGAGTAACGCACATAGTACAATGTATCCAATTGGTGTGGTTAAAAGAAAAGTGACTTAATACATAATTAATACGTGGCAGAGGCCTGGTAGGTAGTTGGGTAACTGGTTTGCGGCCGTGGCTGGCAGTGGCGCAGCCCTCGAAGGCGAGAAACACGTTACGAACTGATTACATTACGAGATCGTGTTCCACGGGGATAACGACGAAGAAATTAATATCCGCGAGCGAGGCAGGACGTAGCCGGGATGGAAATGGCCGGCGGCCGAATTAAAATTCCAGCTGGTCCCGCGCGGCGCGTTCCGACGACGCGGAATATTAACTATTTGCCGCGCGACACTTTGAAGAAAAGTTTAAATCACCGTGGCCACCGGCCGACGAAGGAAATCATTTTTCCCCTCCCCAGTTCCTCCACTGTTCGTTCCGGTGTCGCTCGCTCGCCACCCATTCGGATCGTTCGTCTTAATTGAGCTGTTATTTACTAATTAGCCAAGAATGCTTAATTAGATTTATCGCCGGGTTACGTAGCTTCGTTCCCGAGCCTCGGTCCACGGGAAAACTTGTTATCAATTTGTAATTTGGCGGGGATTGGAAGCTGCGCGTGACGGTGGATCCGGGGGAATTTTAAATTGGATATTTTGGATAATGAAAGGGAGTGAAAATGAGGGTTGCCTCTGAAGAGTATGTGGAAACGTGGAATGTCAACGTTTGCAAATTTCTGGTTAGTGTTATTCTTCACATTGGTGTTAGACATTGTATAAAAGATACTTAAAGATTTAACGAACAGAACAAAATTAATAACACTTTTATTGGATTAATGGTGTAGGAACCGACGACGGAAAAATATCGAGGGGCCCAAACTGGAATCGAACCCAGGACCTTCGGCTTAGCAAGCGAGGCTTTGCGCGCTACGCCAACCACACCCTCTCCATTCTCCCTTCGAGCCATCCTGAACTGACATTCGCCCTCGAATGTCCTCAGTGCAACACTTCCGGGCACACTCCCCCACACAGTGACACACAGCCGAAACGTCGCAATTTGGGAGACGTGCAAACCCTCGAGATGTTTTCATTTCACAGCGCCTGGGGCTTCGTGCAGCCGTATAGATGCCTCCATCCCGGACGAGCCCCCATGTGTAGGAACCTAGGGAAAAATATTGTGGGACCCAAACGGGAATCGAACCCCGGGACCTTCGGCTTAGCAGCCGAGGCTTTGCGCGCTACGCCAACCACTCCCTCTCCATTCTCCCTTCGAGGTTTCCTATTTGGGTATGGAGGCCCCGATACTACAATGGGTTAAATAAATAGTGTTCACTGTGAATTTACTTAAACGTGGTTTAAATCTTTGGCGCGAAAGGACGTCTTTACGCTTAGAAAATCGCAGTCGAAGTGAAAGTGAAAAATTCGTAAGGGCACGACAGAAAGTCTGTTGTCCACTTGAGAAAAAGAGACCAGGACTGCCTCAGCCTTTTATATCTTTGGCGCGAAAGGACGTCTTTACGCTTAGAAAATCGCAGTCGAAGTGAAAGTGAAAAACTCGTAAGGGCACGACAGAAAGTCTGTTGTCCACTTGAGAAAAAGAGACCAGGACTGCCTCAGCCTTTTACCCAGGTCACTTAGGTATAAACAGTTACAGGCCTATGGGTCCGATGACATCTGGTCTGTCATATTATTTTCACTAGCAGTGTTTCTCATATACATAACACAATTCATTTTTGCTTACTGGCTGACGCATTATTATTAGTAATAATCCAACAACTTTTAACAAAATTCTATATTTCCCAGTTGAAATTTGGAAAAAGATATACCGGGAAAAATTTCAAGGGTCCGATGACATCTGGTCTGTCATATTATTTTCACTAGCAGTGTTTCTCATATACATAACACAATTAATTTTTGCTTACTGGCTGACGCATTATTATTAGTAATAATCCAACAGCTTTTAACAAAATTCTATATTTCCCAGTTGAAATTTGGAAAAAGATATACCGGGAAAAATTTCATTGGAAGAAGGTCAACAAAATGGGAAAATAATATCTAATTAATGATAGAATTAACACGTTCCGATTTTCGGTGACTTTCCGTTCACGCCGCGTGGGTCGTATGCGTCCCACATTGTCGAGACTAACAGTTTTGCTTTTCGCCCTATATGTCTTCCAATATTTATAAGATTGCAAAAATCACTGTTATCGAGAGAAAGGTAACGTTTAAGATATGCTGTAGAGCAAAGGAAAAATTTTTGTTTTAACAAATTATCGCCGTAGTTGCATAGTTTAAGTTAGCGGAAGGAAAAGGCCGAAATATCAGATGGCCTGAACGGAAAGACCAGAGTGGGGCGTATGCGACCCACGCGGCACGGAACGTGTTAAGTGGTCTCGTCGATGGTCTCTCTACGAAGAAAAAATAAATACGAAAAAAATCTTATGGAACAAAGAAAAGCTTTTGTCTATGATTGAGAATCTTCTTTCTATTATAGGATAAGTCCGGGATAGTTGGATCACTTTTTGGAAAAAAATCGCAGCGTTGTTGTTTTTCCACAATTTCGTTGTTTTGAGCTAAATAAAGCAGCGCCCAAGTAATTTAGAGTATACATAAATTATACTTTGCGACAAATGTCCTACATGTTTAATGCAAAAACATCAGTCTGCAATAGTGCAATTTTATTTTGTGGTTCAAAATGGCCACTAGAAACGTTCATATTATACCATGAAAATATATCCACTGGCACAATTCTTCTCGGAAAACACTTCTTTTGCGAGAAGTAGAAAGTTCTGTTTCACCTAGTTCACACACTCTCCTTCTCATTGCTCCTTCTCATTTCCATTTGTTTCAGTCAATCCTATCTGGTACACGTTTCACAAATGCAGGAGTCAAAACGTTGCAGCTTCAAAGAAGCAGTTACTCTTTCCTCGAAATACCCAACTTTCACTCAAACAGCGTATTAGCGGAAAGAAGTATTTCTACTAACAATAAGAAAGAATGTATCATACTCTTCTTCTTAAGAATTTCACTTCAGATAAACGAACTTTTACACAGACGAGGAAAAAGAAGAAACTGAATCGTTAATTATTATACAAAATGCTCTCAGCTATTATGAAGAGTTACGTTTAACATTCTAGACAAATCATTTAGATACGTGTTAAGCACTCGGGTACTAATTTCCGCGTACTTCGATTATTGCACTAGGTGCCGTCTGAAGACTGAATGTATTGCGTTGAGAGTCTGACTGAATCTTTAATATTCCTAATGTAACTGATGGTCTGTGTACTAACACTCTGTGGTCTTAAGCTAAGTCGGCCTTCTTATCGAGTCGTCCCTTCTCCAAATCTTCTAAAATTTGAAGAAGGGACGCGAAGGGAGGTTCTTAAAATTTGTAAGTGACCAACCCCGTATCACCCATTGCGCCCGGAGCGCGTCGCGTCCTTGGAGCGGGGGTGACAAAGCTGGTCCTTGCTGGATGGAAATTTGACAAGAAGGGGGGAAAACCCGGCCAGGTCAACTCTGACTCTCCGACTCGTTCGGAAGGTCAGGTACCGAGAGGCCTCGGTAATTGCATCGGTTTCGAAGACCCTTTGGGGGTGACTTTACTGACTGAACAATAGCCTATTCTTTAATATTTGAGAAATTCTACGTGCCGCATGTTGGCTGCAGACCGGTCTGCTAAATTAAAAATAACGGTTTGCTGAACTAGAAATCACGTATCATAAAATCGCCCCCTTGCTGTCCTAACAATACGCATTGCTAAAAGGTGGGAATAAAAAAAAATTGTAATTTATATTGAAAAAATTGGAGGTACCTTGAAAACTTGGAACAGTGTGAAAAATGAATCATATCATGCGGCGCAAAAAAAAAATTTGTATCAGTCCACTAATAACAGAACAATCTAAGTTAATCATGTTAGGCGATCCACCCATTATGTCGTCAAAATGTTCTAATTCGTAAGTTTTATCAATGACAATTCTTGTTACCACAATTGATTCAACTCAATTTTTCTTCTATTTCCTGTACTCTATTTTATTTTACACACAAGTAGGTTCATACCTGCTGAAACAAATAAACAAACAAACTAAATAAAAAAGCAATACCACGACAAATCTTCCAAATGTTACATCCGCCGTCCCCATTCATCAAGCCCTAAAATCCACATTCAGGTGGTCCAGCTCGAACATCTCCAGAGAATGAATCCCATCGAGGGTTGATCGTCGAGCTGGTTTCCTGTCGCCACTAAATTTTCCGGCACGGGGCGTGCTGTGTGTTGGTGGAATCTCACCGCGTAGCGCGCGTCTGCAGCACGCGCGTTGCCCCGCATCCGGCCTGCCGAAGAGCAGCATCAGAGCCCCCGTTATCTGGATCAGCTCCAACCACGCCTCCGTTTCTACCATAAAACTTGCGGCGGAAGATTTCGCGGGCTGCGTGCACCCGACGAGCGTGGCCCTGCATCGTCGTCGCGTTCGATTTAATAAAGGTAATAACGTCGAAGGTGTCCGCGTTCCATTCGCTGGGCGGCGGTCTGGTGCGTATAAATCCCGTAAAACGGAGCGGCGGGATAACGCGCAAAGGCTGAGGTTACCGGAGAGGATAATGGGACGAGCAGCGACAGAGGAGGCTGGATGCCGATAGGAATATGTGGCGGCGATTGGGCGGCTATCCAAAAGCCATCGTCGACCAAGATCTCCTTCAGCTAGAAGGGGGAGGGAGAATTCATCCTTGAACGATGGAGAGAACCAACTGAATGTCGAAGGTGTACAGGAGAGGGGTGGTTTCTCCACCCCCTTTCGAAGAAAGATTCCAAGGCTGTTGGTCCAATCGGTGGCCGAACTTTTTTGCACGGTGGTTTAACGAAGCGTCCCTAAATTCCTCCTCGGTGCAGATCGATGGAGAGAGGAGGGGATGGGTCGAAGCCTAGGGTGATCCCGCATCAGCGACGATTCCGTAAATCGTCCTTTGGCTAGCCTGCAATGCGGGCGCTAGGTGAACGAGCGGCGTTTCCCATTCGCCGAGCCTTTTTCGCGCCTGATCTTTCGAACACGAGCCGTGTCTGGTTCTTCAAAGGAAACGCGAGGTGTAATCAGAGCAGCCGCGATATGCAAATCAGCGAAACGGTACAGACGTCTTCTGTGAACGAACGGTGATGCGAAAAGATTGAGGATCGAGGAAGAGCGAGGAGCGTTGAGATCGAGGGAGATTAGTGGACTGGAATGAGAGTTCGGTTCTTCGAAGTCATTTGCAAGTGATCATTCACTCGGTCACTTCCCGTGGTAATATATTGGGATAAGTAGGCGGGTAGAAAAAATTAAAAGGTTCGGAAGATTTTATGTAGTTTCAATTATAGCTTCTTGCGCTAGCTCAACCTTCTCTTTCTTCCTTTCCTTTTTTCGTAGCTTGTTTAAGGTAACGGTGTAGGTAAGTGCAGGTAGTGTGTTAACCGGATCGAATTATTGCTTTCAAGCTGACGCAGCGATTTCTCACGTTCATTTAATTCCAGATAAACGCAAGGTACGTTGCAACATTGTTGAGTCAGTCGACGATAAACTCGACGATTTCCGCCGCGCTATTGCCTTCGACTCAGGATCTGCTTCGTCATTCGTGAAGGTGGGCTTAATCAACGCTGAAACGGTCAGTGAAGGGAGAATATGATTTCGACACCTAAACTAACATCCGAAGTAAAACGTAGTAATAAGCGAAGCACAGATAAACTTTCTTCAACTTTCTGTTTACCTGTGATATTCAATCGAACTGTTAAATAAAAAGTAATTAGACAAATTTATATTTTTCAGAATATATAGTCAAAATTATTTCACCTACTAGGTACTATAAAAAGCACTATAATTTGTACATTTTTTCATGTCACGTGCATTCTGCGCAATTTTGTAACTTTGAATTTCGTATAAATGCATGAAAATCTGCAGATTAATGAGTTTACCTACTAGGTATTATAAAAAGCACTAAAATTTATACATTTTTTCATATTACGCGCATTCCGTGCAATCTCGCACCTTCGAATTTCCTCTAAATGCGTAAAAATCCGCGGTCACGGTAATTGGTAAATTACTCGATACAGTTGAAACACGTTTTACACAGAATTTCAATTCCTCCCGGCTAAAGAATCGAAATTGAATTGTCCAAACGTCGGCAACGAATTATCCTATCGCGGTTGAAGAAAAAAAAAAAACAAAAATATCAAGAACTCGAGTTTGCACAATCGTCTCGCGCGGTGCACACAGAAATCCCCCCTCCGCTAATCAGAGATTTAAACGAAAGCAGCGTGGTCCACAGTGAATTATACTCCGTGAAATTCAATTAGCCTCGCAGCATTGCGTTTTTCCTCCTCCCCTCCAAGCATCCAGTAGATACAAATGAATTTATCGCGGCGTTCGTTCGATGAAGTGCTATCGGCGAGTAAACCAGTGGAAGCATTTTTCATTAAAGAAACAACACGAACGATTTGTTTGTCTCTTGCGGAGAGAGTCCAGAGGTGGGCAACGGAGCGCGAGAGAGGAGAATCGAAGCGAGCACGAGAGAACGTTGGAGAGAAGAGGAGACGGAAGGTAAAAAGAAGGCTGCAAGTTTCTCTTGGTTGGTCTTGAGTAACCTCGGCAACGAACAGGGAGAAGAAGAAGAAAACGAAGAAGATGAAGAGAGAAAGGAAACATTGAGAAGGAGAAGGGACCCTCCGCGGTTTCCTCCGCGTGCTGCAAAAAGAGTAGACGAAAGAAGAAGGGTATAGGGGCTGGGGATGAATAATTGAACCTCCCGAGTCCGAGTAGCAAGGCAAACTCGAGGTTCGCCGCTGGAACGACTGGAAAGCGGTCCTAATGCCTAAATTGATAATTCCACCAGTTGGAAAAACACGCGAGGATTTCGGAGCATCCTGAAGCATGAGCCGCGCGCTCCAATTGCCTCGGCAAGTTTGCATTTTTACCTACTTCCGTGCATTTCTCCTAATTAAGTACGAGAAATGGAGTTGCGCTGTTTTATTCCGCTGAGAACCGAACCGGTCTTCGTTCTCTCCGCCTGCTTCAATTACCCGCATTGTTTTCCATCTGATGGTTGATCGTTGCGAGCCCATGATAGAGTTTGATGCTATTGGTTGACTCATTTTTTTGTTTTAACGTAGTCAAACATCGACCAGAGATACTGTTTGGGATCTTGGAAATGATAAAAATGTCAATTGAAGGAAGACGGTTTTAATAAAATTAGAATTTTATATTTCATATTCAGAATTCCTTCGCATCCGAGAATGAGATGTCTTGCGACTTGAAATTGCTTATTTGACGCTTTGGACGAGACTCTCGCCCTATCTTTTCATTGCAATTTTTCGAAACTCTGTATTGTTATTATTTTTAACATTATCGTCACTTACTCATTACTAATAATTCGATTCTTTATCCATCTAATTTTCATCACTACAATATAGAATACCGTGTGAAAACCGAAGGGAAAATTAAAAGACTCTATACAGAAACGGAATATTTCGCTGAAAGAGTCTAACGCTGTGAATATCGAAAAATACAAACGCGAGATATCCTGCCTAAAATTGTTAAAGATTAAATACACACGTAAGGTGAAGGTACCAGTAGTTGACCAGTTAAAAGAAATCCTCCACGCGAACAATAGTAACCACTTGCTCTGTCATTAAATAGCGAGAGTCGATGCCAATATCCTGCCTAAAATTGTTAAAGATTAAATACACACGTAAGGTGAAGGTACCAGTAGTTGACCAGTTAAGAGAAATCCTCCACGCGAACAATAGTAACCACTTGCTCTGTCATTAAATAGCGAGAGTCGATGCCTGAAGATACTTTTTAAGCCTTCTAGATTATGTAACAAGACCAATTTTAAAAAAAAGTTATGTTCTAAAAATTTTACAAACACATTTAAAAATTCAGTAATTGCTTCAGAAGTTGACCACTCTTAAAAATGAAAAAATAAGTAATTGACCCTCTGTTCGTTAGTAGTTGACCACTTATACTAGAAGGAGGGTTAAAGCAATAATGAAAACTGGTACCGGTAACTGGTCAACTACTGGTACCTTTACCTTAAATATTCTTTCTACAAAAAAAACAACAGTAACCGCACTAATACTTCTCACGCGTTCAAGAAATTGAAGTCAACACCAGCGAATTATTCATACGTTTCTCCACATCCCATTAAAAGTTCACTCGAAAAGACCTTTCGGTGGAAACCAAGAACTGTCCAGCGATTTACACACGGAAGTGCAACTCCACACAATCGATACAAACCTACTCGTCAACCTGCATACGGGAAATGTCTCGACAATCGACGTAAGAAAGGCCAACTCGGCCAAGAATTGTAACATCTCGTGTCGAACTAGATCCCGGTTCCTCCCTTTCGAAAACTGAACCGGTATTTGTATTTATTCCCCCTCTATAATAAACGGCGTCCTGAATCTAAGATTCGGTACGCCCGGCACAGCCAACTCTATCGGAGTTCTCTCTATCGACCGATAAAACTTTCCTTCCTCCTTCCGCGACGCTAGCGTATGCGCATACATAATTCATCTTCCGCGTAGGCATCGTTGATGACAAACGAGCCTTATCCATTCCCGCGGCTGATCGGTGTAAAATACACCGGGGCCGTGGACCGGCTGCGTGTGTCCAAATGACACACGAGACATTCCCCGCGGTGGCGTACAGTAGAAACGATGGGGCCAGATGAAAATAGACACCGGACCGTTGCTTAATTCGAGCAACTTACGCTCGTTTAGCGGTGCGGTTCGAGCCCGACTTTGTTATTCTCCGAGCGTAAGGGGACAGCGTTTAAGGGTGACGAAATATTGAAATGGTCCGCGACAGATGAATTAAAGTCGTTCGCGGCGAGCCACGGCCCGGACGGGGCCATAAACGACGCCGCGAATATTTACAGCGGGCGAATCGGCACCCGAGTGGTTCCTAGGCTGTCGCGCTCCCCAAGAGAAACGAAGAAACGAGCAAAGTGAATCAGCGTTGTGTGGTCGTAGAGAGAGAGAGAGGGAGAGGAAGAGAAACACGGTCTTCCTTTCGAGGAACACAAAGAACAACCAAGAAGAAGAAGAAGAAGAAAGAGGACGCGATAAAAATATACTTTTCATCCTTCGATGCTTCCCATTCAACGAAACAGACAGAAATAAGAAATGAGAAAAAGAAAGGGAACGAGCAAGGGGTTGAAAAAAGGGTTGTTAGAGGACGATTCCTTTCGTTGAAAATCGAGACTGAATACCCTCCTCTCTTCGTCCCTGTTCCGTGAAGAGTGGCAAGCAGTCGGCACCAGTGGTGGTGCGCGACGACGTACGTTTTCCAGCAGATACGATGAAAAGGGCGACGAACAGCAACGTGGATGCAGAGAGAGCGAAGGAGGGATTTGGAGAACGATTCCTGCCTTCGAAAACGGGGGCTTTCATGCTTTTCATCCTACGGCACGCTCTACACCGTGCCGAAAGTACCACTGGACCTGGGCCAGGTCCGCCCACTTGTCCGTTCGAATTCGGGATTATTTGGGACACGTTCCTCGTAGGCGTGCACCCGATCTCCATCCAACACCGATGCACAACCCCCGTCGTCCTCCACCTCCCTCCTCGCAGCCTTCTTCACTCATCCCCAATCTCTTCTCCACGTTCTTCGCTTCCCCCCTAGGCCGTGCCTGGACAAAAAGGAGCGGGACCAACAGCAGAGCCGCTTACTTCCGAATTCTCCGGATATTTTCGCGCACGTCGAGCGCCGAATGATTTAAGGGGTTCGCAGCGACACTTAGGGGGAGGCGACGGCGACGGCGACGGCCAGCGGTGGACTTGGAAATCGCGTTCCTCTTTCTCTACACGGGCACACAGAGATAGAGGGAAGGGAAAAATTGTTTTTGCCGCGGAGTAAAGGAGATACTGCAAGCTTCACGACCCTCTACCGTATATCCGTGCTATCTTGTCCCGCTTAGCGGAACGTAATTTATGGGCTGGCTCGAAAAACCGTTCGTTTAACGCATTCGCGGCTAAATCGCGGATCGGATTCAGGCGAGCTTCTTATGAAAGAGACTCCCTTTGAGATACTTGCTTCTCCTTTTTTTTTTTTCGTTTGTTTGTTTCTTTTGCTCGGTTGGTTAAGATTGATCGAGCCAAGGAAGAGATTTACAGAGATGAAAAGGTAGGAAGAAGGTTAGGTTTCCGGTGTTGATTAACGCGTCGAGTGTGCCGCGATATTTAAGGTTTCTACGCGAGCTATACAGAAGGTTTAAGCTGGACCGAGGAATTATATGTTGTAACGATCGTGTTACCGCGCCGTGAAATTTCGTAAACGGTCTGCAGGGTAGTTCCGAGAGGGCGGAGAAGTTTGGGTCTGGTGTCCTTTCCGCCGATGCATCCGTAACGCTAAGCTGGTTTTAACGCAATTTGTTCGGTTTTATGGGAACATGCACGTGGGTATGTAATGCGTGCTCGTGCTTAACTGGAGCGAGTGAATCTAAACGCTTCTTGGAAAGTTCGCTCTGTGTAAATTGTAACGGGGGAAAACTTGGGACAATTTTCAGCGTCGGTAAAGTCTCGAAAGATATACAGCGTTCGTAGAGAAAAGTAACGTGTCAGGTTGTAACGACGAGAGAGTGATGACGTTAATCCGAAATTTTCACTCAACTTTTCTTCTGTTACTAATCGTCCGAGATATATTCATATTTGCCTCGATTCTACTACTAGTCTTCGTATTTTCTCTGCTCTATGCGCGATAAAAACAGACGATTCCACGAATAACTTCCTCCTGTAAAGAGAGTTGTACAACGAACGAGTTCGATGGCCATTTGATCCGGTGATTCATTAATCGCACGTGCCGTGAGCATTAATTTTGTAGCAAGCTGAGCATCTTACACGAACTCATGGACGCTTCTTTGTGTTCCTTTCTCTAAAAGCGGTGTTTTTGAGGCACGCCAGCTTGCCTCCGTATTCGAGAGGTATAATTAAAACACGGTACACGGGTATACGGTTGAACGCGCGTTTTACACGTCGGAATAAAGGTTTTCGGATGGTCGCGCTGGATATTATGATGTTTAATTTATGTATAATCACTGCGGGGGGAAGAGAAAACCGCCTGTAAAGCGAGCAAGCTTTTCCTCTCGACCGCATATTTTCCCGCCCCGGTTTGCTCTTCGATGCTTTCAAGATATTACACGTCAGCTCCCCGCGATGTTTTCGGCCACTTTTAATCTCGGATTTATATTAGCCCTCCTTCGTTCAGCCTGTCTACGCTTTTCAGCCCTTCTTCGCCGAGTCTTCCGCCCCTGTTCGCGGATTCTCAAGCCGCGTCCCTAATCGCGATACTTTGCGGTTAGTGGTTCTTGTAACAATTGTAGGCAAATTTCGCTTTTTAGTTTAAATACCTTCGCCTGGACTTACTTCGCCGAAGGTTTCGACGTTTTTTCCGAAGGAATTGGAAATGGTAATTTTCAATTTTTCAGTTTTACAGATGTGTCATTTTTGTCAGGTTGAATAACATAATTCGGAAATAATAATAGTCTATGTACACTACCGGCCAAAAGTTTGGAATCACCTCACACTTTTCATCGATATTAAATCTGCTGCTAATATTTCAAAGATTTGAAGTTTATCTCAATTCTACATTTACCAATTTATCTCGTATCAATTGATTCGAATGATAAAAAATTCTCAAAGTCGTTGACCTTTTTCTGGAAATTTTTGTGTAAATTCCAATGCTCAGTGATTCCAAACTTTTGGCCGGTAGTGTATGTAGTTCTTCAGAAACCGTAATTTTCAATATACAATATTTAACCTAGATATGAAACTTAGAAGACGTGTAATTTTTGTAACGTTGAGTGCATAATTCAGAAATAATGATAGCCTAGTCCTTCGTTAACCATTTCTACTACAGTACCAGAGAGGCTCAGAAACCACAAATTGTTGTATCAATCACCGCGAATTCAAATTGAAAAGATAAAACACACGAATATTTTTTCCCAAAAAGTATAAATTGATTACCTGAAAAAAGATTCTGTCCCAAAGAAAAATGAAATTTTTTGAAATAGCGTCCGAAACGAATCAAATTCACCCATTGTCAGCGAAATAAAGCTCGTCATATTTATCTCTTCCCTAGAGCAACGAAGGCAAGAAAATATCAATTACCGTTCCGAAAGTGCGAGCATGCACGTTTAGCGAACTCTAGGCGAACACGATCCGGTAACAGCAATTATTCAAAGTTCCGAGCCGGCTGTTGAGAGATCTCCGATCGATAGGAACACTCCTCTCTCAAAATAATCTCGTTCGGTTCGCAACAACGCGAAGAACCGCACGTCACGGGGCGCAAAAAGGGGAGAAGCGAAGCGAGAACAGTAGTGAGCTAAATAACGGCTTCGGTGGAAACCGCTTTAAAGCGGCTGTCAGCGTGGAAAATGACTAATGCCTCTTTTCCCGGGACAGAACGTCACTTAGGATAACACCATGGAACGAAAGTCGTTCCACGAGGTCTTGCCATTCTGTCCACGTGTACGTGAAGCTCGCGCAACCTCAGGTCGAAGTTCTCCGCGAGATTCGTCGAGGATTTTCTCCGGATCACCTTCTACTTTCCTCTTTCTGATAGTTAATCATCGCCCCGCGAATGTATGAAATCATCCTGCCACCGTGGAATATCTTTGTGTCGACGATTTATGGTCAGTTGAATTGGTCTAATGGAAAAGTCTCTTTGAAAAAATTTCGTCGTATAATAGTTGGTGAAAATTCAATTAAGAGAAAGAAGTCTCTCTTTTCAACGATAAGATCACCGTTGAGATATTCGATGTTTGAACAGTGGAAAAGATTAAACAGAAGAGCGAAGAACTAGTTCAATCCTTAATTCCTTCCTTGAAACCCGGTTAAGCGAATTTATTTATTGAAACAAAGAGTATTGTGAACAAATGAACATCAGTAACAACATCAGGAATTATCAGCGGAATAAAATGAATTTTCACGAACTATCATGCGACGAAATTTTTTTAAGAGAAACAAGTCTCTCTTTTCAACGATAAGATCACTGTTGAAATATTCGTTGAAAAATGAAAAAGAAGCGAAGGGACTGAGAAGAGAAGAGTGAAGAACAAGTTCAGTCCTTAATTTCTCCCTTGAAACCTGGTTAAACGAATTGATTTATCTAAATAAGGAACATTGCGAATCAAATGTATAGTGTAGATGTCTGTTTAAATTTTTACAATACCAAGAAGAATTACACATCGCCGTAACAACGCCAGAAAATATCAGCAGAATAAAATAATCGAAAGCTGATCAAACAATTTTCCAAGAATATTTCGAGGCGTTATTAAGTAAGCAACAAACTTTCTTAAAATTCCTTCAAACTCCATTTCCATCGGTACCCCGTCCAACTGAAATGAAGTAACTTATAAGAAACTCGGTAACCAAGATCAATAAATCATCCAGCAATTTTTCCACCGCGTGTTACAACACCATTTACCTCAGGAAAATAAGAAACTACCAACACGGCATTACACCTTCTTACAAGTTAAAGCTACACCTCCACTTTTTACCGCGCACAGCTCATCTGACTCGTCAGGCGAACTCGATTTACCACCCAGAATACATCAGTGTCTCGATAGAACACGACCAGCAAAGTGTTAATTGCGCGAGAGGTAAGGTTGCTCGTTCGTTCGTCTTGTGCAATTTTATCGGGCACAGGAGTAAAACAACGAAGTTTTCCCTCGCGTGTTCGCGGTCTACGTGGCATTAGCGCAAAACCGAGACGACGCGACGCGTAATCGAATGATCGCCGCTCGCCGCGGTCGAATGCGGTCCTACGGATGGGTTAATCGCATCAAACGCCAGTTAAATACGCGGCCCTCTCTCGCTTTATGCTGGCCACGGTAAACGCGCGATACGCGTTTGACGTCAAAACTGCTCTGCTAATTTCCGATCGTGATTAAAGGTCCGCGGCTTCCGAAATCGACCTTGAATAATGCATCGATGATCCTGGACCGAAACTGCGGTTAACGCGTCCGCGACACACGTGGGAACGTCGTGCACCGGTTACGCGACAAGATGCACCAGAGAATTTAATTAACCCTCTGGTGATCGCTGCTTAATTAACTTCGAACCAGCAGGTTTTTAACCGACCGCCGCACGGTGGTTTGAAACCGTAAAAACCCGGGTCTAAATTCAAACGACTTCTTCCGAAAGGTGTGAAATTTTGGTTACAGTTTCTTAAATGTATGCATTATGTCGTGGTATGTGTAAATCTTGCTATAAGTCACCCATAATACCAGTGATACACTGTGCCGTCTCGTTCATTTTTCGCGGTATCGGCAGATTTTAATGCGTGACGTGCTTGACCACGGCTGCAAAATTTCTTATTTTGGTCGTTTTGAAATTTGTTTCGTTAAATTAAGGTAGAAATACTTGAAAGATAAAATTAGACTAGAAGTGCGCCAAAAGGCGCGAACTGTACAGTGTGAGTAAATTTTCAAAGCGCCTATAGGCGCCAATAGTAACGAAAGGGTTAAAAAGATTTCAATTTGACTGCATTCTAATTTCGGTGAATTACAAAGCGTGAGTTTTGTGGAAATAAGGAAAGTTTAACTTTCTGCACTTGAGTAATTTTTTAATAGTGTCTTTTAAAGAAAAATTTACGATTATATTTTTGCTGAAAGAAGGAAGTATGAAATTTTACTGTTTGCAAAATTTAGCAAATTTTACGTTTCATAGTTTTTTAGAGTGAGGTATAATAGGAACATGGAGTAATAGGTCATTAAAACTGGTTGAGAATACAGGTTTTGCTCCATAAGTAATTTTTACCTTAAGATCACCCAGACCTTATGGCTTCTCACTAGAACTAGTTCTTTAAAAAAGTATTAAATGTAAAATTTGATAAACTTTGCAAGTAAATTGATTGTAAATACCGAAACCTAATGTTTACAATCATCGAGTTTATAAGAGAAAATGTCGAACTATTACTGGAGTGCAAAGGGGTAATTAAACTTACTTAATTAAAGGGTTAATTAAACTTCCCTTCCTTCCATAAAATTAACACTTCTTAATTCAATAATTCCCCAGCAATCAAACTGAAATTTCCCATATTTTCACAGTAACTACACGTTTCACGCGATTGAATGACTAAATCGAGACTGCTGTCATTCTCAAAATTCGAATAGAAGAAACTGCAATCGGCAGCTTCCTAGAAACACATAAATTTTAATTTGCCAACTACCGAACAAAAAGAGATTAGAAAACCCCGATAATTGTGTAATTACAATTAGAAAGTAAAGGAAGCTGTTCGTTAATCCTCTCTAAATGTTCCATTAAATCAAATTTTCCTGGTATCGAGAACAGTTTTCTCCCAGGAAATCTGTTACTCTTAGCAGCGCCACAGAGAGCGCGGTTTCTCTAGGAAAATTGCCGCGAAAAGTGCACGCTCGTCGTGAAAAATTCCTTCGAAGGATATAATAAATGTTTTAATTAAAACTCCACTGCGTGACAACGGTTTCAGCTTCCGGCGCGGGTGTCTTCAAATTCGCGTCTTCTCTGGCCAAACATGCGTGACTCTCTGGTTTATAAAGTGGAATAAAAAATGCACGAATATTACACAGAAGTGCGATTCTCGTTGAAATATGAATGCATCTTCGTCGCGCGTTAATTCCTCGTCCTTTTCACAAACAACAAAGTGAGAAACTTCAAAGAAAGCGCCAAAAACGACGTCGACTGAGGTAAGGTAAACGTTTACAAGGAACAGCGTTGTCTGGTAAATTTAGAAGGTTGGCCTAAACGATAAATTTCTGGGTGATTCTGCGACGTCGAATTTGTTCAGCCTCGTAAGGATCACGGTCTATTAAAACATCCACTTGGAAATCCGCTTAAATCGATCCGTGGAAAGTTCGCGGAAGTTCCTCGAGCGTCGGCTTAAGGCGATCTATTGAAACTCGTTTAAAATTTCGCGCACAGAAGTTGCACGGAGTGCAAGGTGGCTCGGCCGAAAATCGACGGGAAGCTCAGGATTTTTGCACTTTCTCGTCCCTTCTGTGTAATAGATTTCTTTGATTTGTAGCAGTTGAAGAAGAGGATCAGAGTTGAGAGCACGATGTCGCAGAATGGAATTTTGTTGGCTTTTGGAAGTATTGGAGATTTTTTTTTTCAATTTTTCAGCTGACCAATTAAAGACTTCTTTGATACGATAGATGAACAGTTAAATAATGAATTTTCGCTGAATGAGTTGCAAAGTTTGCAAAACGTCGGAATCTTTTTTTCAAAAGGACACAGCTTACGCTAAAAAAAATGTGAATGCCTCAAATTTTTGGGTATTAGAGGATTTTTATTTGGAAGATTCTGGTGGTAACCAAAAAATTGGTATATCAAAAAATTTGTATCGCACGGTATATTAAAAAGTGTAGATTAAATAATGAATTCTTGCTCAGTGAGCTGCAAAGTTTGCAAAACGTCGGAATTCTTTTTCCAAAAAAACACAGCTTACACCGAAAAAGAAAAAACGTGGATGCCTCAAATTTTTAAATATTGGAGGATTCTTATCTGGAAGATTTTTATCAAAAAATTTGTTTCGCATGGTGCATCAAAAAATGTAGATTAAATAATGAATTCTTGCTAAGTGAGCTGCAAAGTTTGCAAAACGTCGGAATACTTTTTCCAAAAGGACACAGTTTACACCGAAAAAAAATGTGTATGCCTGAAATTTTCGAGATTCCTATTTTGAAGATTTTAATCGAAAAATTTGTTTCGCACGGTGCATCGAGAAATGTAGATAACAATGTAACTTTTCAGCGTGCGCTTTAATAAGAGTAATAAAGCATTATTTTCTTCTAAAAGGTTGTAAAAGTGGAGTAATTCTAGCAGCAGTATTGCTCCTTTTACAGTGATTTAAAAGGCCTGGCAGCAAAGTTTGCCCATAAAAGAGAAACAGCTAAAAAATCGAGTAGTTACGGCGGTGTTCACGTTTTTTACCTCTTTTACAATAACTTTCTCGCAAAGTATAAACAAGTTTTAATTGCGCCACAAATGCAATTTTCCCCGGCCTGAAGGCAAGTGGATGGTTGTCCACTTACGCCGCGCAACCATGAGTCCCTCCGTTTACTCGACGAATGAATCTTTCCATGAAATTAGTATCTTTTATGCTTAGTAATTTCGTGGGCCGCACAAAGCGTGGCATCCAGGTTAAGATAGAATTTGCTCACGCTATACCGACCATGTAAATCGCTGTGATAAATAGGTCAGGAAGCGTTGTCTTGGGCAAAAGGGAGCATAAAAGTGTCAAGGGGAGCACTTTGCACGGTGCAACGATCTTAATCAAAATATTCTGCCCGTATATTCTTAGTTTTTCTTAGTTGTTTTTTTAAATGTTACCACGTTCGTTCTACAATCTACACGGGACGAGGAGAAATGAATCACTAATACTTCAACAACGCTGGGCGATTAATAGAATTTTTCATCTCGAAGTTTCCTCTCGTGTGCTCTGAAAGTAAAATGACTATCACGCGGCATGAAAAATTTTTCCCATAGAGATATGGTGCTTTGCCAAGTACTGAAATTGTCCGTTCTAAGAAAAATTCTCTACTATGCTACTCTTCCTTTTCAAACCCTCGGCAAAATTTATGATATAAAATTCTACATAATTCTTGTAAACGAAAAATTTGAAAATTGCTTGAAATAGGAAAATATCGTTAAATACGATACGACAAAATTTCCTGGACTCTGAGTTTAATAATTTATGGTGATAGAATGGTAGACGGTGAAAAGTAAAGCATTCAAGTGAAATATCGAAAATGTCTTCAATTAGAAAACAAAATTTTAATATGTTTGTTTCATACAAAATGATCTCTCATTTAACCCTTTATAACCCAATTTTTCTCCATTCACGAGAAGAAAAATTAGGATTGTCCACAATTTTTACATTTCGACGGGAAAAAAAGAAGAATTACTTACTAGTCATTGTAGAAAATTTGGTTAATAAAACGGGACTCGTAAAACACAGATAAATGGTTGCGCAACTTCCAAGTCAAAGAGCGTTACAAAGGGTTAATTTAGTCTTTGAAGACACGGAATCAAAGTGGTACGAACCACTCTCGCCACGCATTCACACGAACAACGGGACCATTTCCCGGGTCCAATCATGCAAACCGAACTCGGCAACTTTAATCGTCGAATCTCTCAGCTCGTGTCGACGTTCGGAGTTAGACTTGGCGAATCGATCGGCCTCGCGAGCACAACAGCGTCGCAGATGCACGCTTAAGGGAACGTGCAGAATTTGTCGGAGGGGGCGGCGAAACGCATGTAAATCACCGTTTATTAAATAGAGCAGGAAACGCGGCGAGCGAAGAGCCCGGAGGCGAACGTTCTCGCATGAGGCTGCAGCTCGGAGCCTGTCACGAGGCTGCTGCGCGCCCCTCGTAAAAGCACACGAAACGGGCGAGTTTATGCACCATAAATTCAAGCAGTCTTCGTTACCCCCGGCCAGTGCGTGGCCAAACGAAGCCGCGTTAGCACCACCCGGGCCTTCCTTCGATCGGGGGCCGTCGCTGGCTAACACTGTTGGAACTTTCCAGCTAGGCAACGGAGCCCGGGCATAGTTCGCGGGACGATGTAAAAAGTGCGTAAAAACTGCGTAAAAATTGCCAGCCGGTCGATCGAAGTGGGTGTCCACGAGGAGAGACGGTGTTGAAAGTAGAGGAGACGAGGGTGTCACAGTCTGGTGAAAATGGCCCTCTTGAATAAGGGAAAAATCGATCGGGGCTGTTTGCGTACTTAATAAAGTCTGCCGGTGTCTGTGGCGTGTCTGTACAACTGGTGTGGGCATGTGGGTATTGTGGATGGATTGTGAGAAAGAAGTGATTTATTAACATTTGGAAGGCGGGTCATCGCTGACCCGGCTTTTAGATGTGTCTTGTCCGAAACATAGTTATGACATTTCTCTTTTCATAGTAGAAATGTATGCGTAGGAACCGGCGGAAAAGTTTCGAGGGACCGAAAGGAAATCGAACCCGGGACCTTCGGCTTAGCGCAAGCCGAGGCTTTGCGCACTACGCCAATTACTCCCTCTCTATTCTCCCTTGTCGTTTTTCCTATTTGGGTATGGAGGCCCCGAAACTACATATGTTTGTTATTTTAATCATAATATGTTTGCAGAATTTCGAACAGTACAATATCTAGTGAAATAAGGAAATGTGGCTTTGTTTGCGTACGAAAGAGATTCTAGCGTTGGGTCATATTTGACCCGATATCCACTGTGCGTGCGACTGCCACGCCATCAGCTTTCTGAGATGTTTAATTAACATCTATACGTCTTGCTACCTTTTACTTTCGCTAACGATTCACTGAACGATAACCTATTCGACTTCCTCGTTCATTTTCCAAAACACTATTTATTTTCGCATACAGTCACATTCACGCGCTAGCATCTTTCTCTGTGAAGATTGCCGCGTACGAACGGTGCAATATCTATCAGCTGACACTGATTTTAAGATACTACAGACATGACTCTCTGGTCGAGGTGTAGACTACACAGAATGAACGTAGAAGAAGGGTAGCAAAGTTAGGACGAAGGATAGAGTTATAAATTCCAGTGAACGAAGAACGAAAAGGGTGTCTAAAGAAACCGCATAAATCAATACTCTATAAATCCTCATCTTCGGTAATACAATTACAACAAGTTAGGTATACGATCGCTAAAGCGTAACTCTCTATTAACAGCGCAAACTTCCAAGGGATAAAAAGTTTCCTCGAATAAATGACTTTGTACAATTGATGAATTCCTTTCACCGAACCGACTCGCGAATTTAACTAACACAAAGAATCGAGACTCTGGTTGTTAATTACGTTGCTATTTGTAGGTCGTTCGGCTGTTTAAACAGACTCACCGAACAAAGAATCTTCGCTATTCCATTCCGATGAATAGTCGAAATTTTCTTCTAAAGGAACTCGTCGGTGACGGCGAATCGAGGCTAGCCAGGAAACTTTGACGACAGTCCGTCGCGCATTCGTGTCGACACCGTTCACGCGCAAATATCCCATGACAATTAAACAGGTCAATCCTTTCCAATTAAGCAGGCGCTTATGGTTGATTAGCTGGCACGGAGGTGGAGGCCATAATGCCTTATCGTTTCCTCGACGCTCGGTTAAACCGATCGTAAAGGTTGCTGAACAGCTAACCAGCATCGTAATTACCACACGCGAAGCGCATATCAGCGTGATGCTTTCGACGTATAAAGCTACCTGCTTCGTACCCACCTGTGAACCAGGTAAAAACGACGGAAAATGGACGAAGAGAGAGAGAGGGGAGAAAACAGGAGTTCTCGAACCAACCGAGAGAAACTGCATTCCAAACGAACAAACGAATAACATCGGCAACCGGAAGGGATGGGACGAGCGACAAGCCCTCGTTTCCGAGTTCCGGCGTATTACGGGTAATTAGATTGAATCCCCGTTTGTTCGACCTCTCTCACTCTCTCGTGTTTTCTTCTTCCTACCGTCCTCTCCACTGAACTGCTACTGGTTCGAAGCGCTTCTCGTTGTTAGTGACCGCGATTGTGCGATCACCGAGTCAAATGCCGCTTGATTATTGCGAAATGCCGTTTGATGATCGCCACGATGGGTGGTCGCATGAGAACAACGAGTGTAATTTTTGTTCTTAATGCCGTTTCTGTTAGATCGAATGTGGTAGATTAATTGTGACATTGGTAATTTGTCGTTGGAGACGTGTTGCAAGTGCTGGGTTGTGTGGTGTGAAGTGGTTGATTGAAATGTTGGCGTTAGTCTTGATTAGCGCCTAATGTAAACCTTCGTTTTTAATTTCAACGATTTCGAGAAATTTGTTTTGAATTAGATTAGGAACTGGATGAATAATTTATCCTCCATTTTTTATTTTATCGATTTCAACGAATCAATCTCAAATTAAACTAGAAACTGGATAAAAAATTTATTCTCCTCTCCTAATGTAAACTTCCATTTTGAATTCTATCGATTTCAACAAATTAATCGCAAATCAATCTAGGAACTTGATAAAAAATTTATTCTCCTCTCCTAATGTAAACCCCCATTTTTAATTTTACCGATTTCAACAAACTTCGATCCAAATTAGCGTAAGAACTGAATAAAAAATTCATCCTTTTTTATCACCAGTTACACCACCGCTAAAGAATTTAATCGCAGCCGTTAAAACACGGTAAAACTAAAAGTACCATAGGAAAAAAAAATGAGTTAGGCGAGAATGAGAAACTTCACTCTATCGAGTCCCATATGAAACTTCGAATTTCACCAACTGAATTGGAATTTCATCGACTTCGATGAACCGAATTGAAACGTGTCACCTATCGCTATTACTATATTTAACAATTTTTTAAACAATGTAACGTATCAGCTAAAATCATGACAGGTAAGATTGTGGAAAATGATTAATTCGGCAACATAATTGAAAAAGCTACAGTAAAGACCAATAATGTTTAGAATCGATTTGTGGAAATTATTAACGCGTGCAAATGTCAGCGGAGCGTTCTGCGCGAAATAATTATTCGCAATTAATTTCTATCTAATTAGCAATCAATGGTTAAAGAATTGAAAATTAATATTCCAGTCTGGTGGAGGTAGACACAAACACACACATACATATATCGGAAAATTGCTTGCCACAATAACGTTTAAACTTTCCTTTTTCAAATTTCGTATATTTGCGAACGGTGGGTACTTCGCGCGAGTAACGTCGGGCGAATTCAATTTGTACGAGGTTGGCAGCCGTCGAAGATCGTATCTGCTAGTCAAAAACTGCACGGCCAACACTCGCGCGGAATCGTGTCGAGATCGCGCGCGCGGTTCTCGATGAATTTTCTCGATAATAATTGTAAACAAACCTGCGAGCACGTCGCTTCGCGGCGATATTAAATTTCAGCCGCGTCTGCCAACCGAATGCATTCAATATCATCTAAAATTATAATTAACTTCTGCTCCCCGCGATAACGTATTATCGGCGGTCGAAAAGTAGCCAGCTTTGCATTCTACCTTTTTGATCAATGCGCCACGCCATAAAATGATTCGACAAACCCATAGAATATCATCGCGGGCCGCTTGATAAATGAGAATAAAATATAAGCGCGGGCGCGGAAAACAACGCACCGAGAGCTGGTTATAATTTAAAGAAGAAACAAGATTTTAATTAATTCAACAAGCTCGTGGAATAATTTCTTTTTATTCGGAAAGTTGTCCTTCGACGTTCTCTTTCTCGTATTCTTTTTCACTTTTGCTGCTTTTATGAATGTATCGAATGATATATGGAATTGGGAAATTATTGCGACAATATTTTCGAGCTTCGAGTGTTAGAGGCGTAAGAAAAGAAAATTCTAATTCAGTCTTTAAGGGCAACCTTGCTGATTATGAAAATACCAGGATTTTTTATTCCAGATGAACATAGAGGATGTGATTGTGGTTACCATCAAGCACTGAAAATTTCATCTGGTCCAATACTACATAAGAAATCTTGAAAAATTGACACGCTTTTTATACCAAAGTTTGGGAATAATACGACATTATATCAATAAATGTATCGTAAAAGCAACGAGCTGATATGTTACTTCCTTCTATTTAAAAAAAAAAGTCATAAAGTCTACCTAATATTCGTCCCTCGAATTGGGAATCTCCTCTTAAATCTTGCTTTATAACAACGAGTCAGACTCGCGGTACAAATTCTAGCGAAACTGTGAAAATGAAATATTAACATTAATTCCAAATTCAGTTAAAATTTTTCAAGACAAAGAATCATTAAAATGTAAATAATACACAATACATTATCTTTTCTTAATTCACAGTATTAAAATAATAAACAGCTTACGGCCATGCGAATGCACGTTTAAAAAAATCATAAGCGAATGGGTAAAAAGAAATAAAAAAACGCGAATTACTATCTTTCACAAGTGGAATATCCCTTTACCCATAGTCCATTACACTAAAAAAAAACACTGTATCACGAATGTCGACCTGGGAAACAAAGGAAATTAGAGGCCGCGTATAACGTCTCCTTCCATTTTTAATAACCTCCTTTCATCAACGTCAAATAGAAAGCAATTTCTGACAAAAATTTCACGCGAAACGTTTACCGGGTTCGCGTGAAACTGGCCGGACAATCGCGAAGGGCGCGCGTTTTACAGGGGGGAGGCGGTGAACGCGACGGAACATTCGAAGCTGCGTGACAATTAATTTGCCACAGGGGCTGCTATTAGAGGGGCGGCAAATAGCTTTCTGCCGCGATATGCTCGCGTACACTGCTCTCGCACAAATTGCACGCGTAACGGCGGGTAATGATTTGCGGTGGGTCGATCGCCACGCGACCGACTCCGGACTCCGCCGCTGGTAAAACACGCCAGAAAATGTAAATTGCGATCAATCATCGTCAATCATTTCTCACGCGTTAATCATACGTGACTTCAAACGCATCGCGAATCAGTGGAAAATCGCGCGTACGCGTCCAACTTTTACGCGCAGCCCACCGGTGATTTTCTGCTCGCGCAAATCTCGCGTGTCGCGCATTCAAAACGAGATTCAGAACCGCCGGTGAAATAACGGGAGCAACGGTGATTTTTAATGCTCTTTTAGCGGTTTACCTTCGAATGGAAAATTCGAGTTAAATGGGGGGCACTGAAAATATCGGAATTCGAAGCACGAACGGTAAAAACCGATTGATTTATTGTTCGTTGTAGTACAATGCCGAAACGTTTCCAAATTTTCTGTATCCTTTCTAAGCCGAAAATTTTCGGATTACACGAGAATTCTTTGTTTATTCAACTGACTGGGATGTTCAAAAGAGAATAAAGAGAGAATCTTCAGAAATGATGAAAATTTTAATACGTTTTATTTGGTGTTTTATCTGTTTAAATCTTCGATGATAAAATTCTTCAAACAACAATAGAACAAATTATGCAGGAATAATCAAAGACACTGTAGCGGTACATACTTCCTACGTTTCACCACTAGAGGGACGAACTAACATCTTTTCTCGTTGGTAGTCGCCACGTGAAACAGGCCACCTATTTACAGTAATGTCTCCACAAGTGTCAGTTCGCAAGGAACCTAAACCTGACACTTGTAGAGTCAGGAACTACGTTTTCGAGCTTCGCGCTCGCTTTTGTAGTTTGCCGAAAGTAGACAAGGAGAGCGAATAAAAGATAAGGATGAAACGTGAGTCGAGGCAACCAAGCGATTTAAATACCAACTTTTTTAATTTTACGTTTTTTTATCCCGAAATTTTTCTTAACATATTGATGAGATTTTTCCGATGAAAATGACTTCAAACACGACATAATTTGAACAACATGTCACGCCAGACAGTGAACGTGTTAATAAGTAAATGTTGTTCAAATTATATCGTGTTTGATATCATTTTCATCAGAAAAATCTCACCAACATGTTAAAAAAAATTTCAAAATTGACTGACAATGAGCGAGATAACATAGGCGCAGCAATGACGCAGGCCTAGGCGTAGAACGTGTTAATAAGTAAATGTTGTTCAAATTATATCGTGTTTGATCTCATTTTCATCCGAAAAATTTCACCAACGTGTTAAAAAAAATTTCAGATGAAGAAAAGTAAAATTAAAGAAATTATATTTTTCTATTATGAATTGTCGAACCGTGAAATCTCGTAAAAGAAACCGAGTGATGTAGCGTTACACGCTTGACTGACTGCGAGCGAGATAACATAGGCGCAGCAATGACGCAGCCCTAGGCGCGGGACCATCTATACTGACACTTGTAGAATCCAAACTGGCTGACACTTGTAGAGACATTACTGTATCTTCTTTAATTATGGTGGTACGAAACAATTTTTAGGCGTAATTTAAATGATTTCAAAGGGTAAATAAGATAGAAAGACATTTTTATAAATGCCACATTTTCTGTTCTTTTTTACGTAAATGTATATTTTTTTCTACTGTATGTTAGAGCAAACTGTATATGATCTTAAAATGACCTTAGACGCTAAATTTTTAAATCAAATCCGAAACTTCCTTTCATTTTTCACCATTTCTTCCATAAAAAAAATTTTTCTTGCTTCGCGAGACAATCGTCCTAGCCGAGAATATAAAAAAAATGGGGAAAGGTGAAAAAACAGGTATTCTCAAACCCAGCACAACGTAGAAGAGTCTACCGAGTAAACCAGTTCCCGTGTCATCGTATAAAAATCGAATTCACTTCTCCCGTGCACTATACACATATCTTCAACTAACAACTGCCACATCGTTCATCTTTTTTCAAACAACAAATGACTTTCTCACGTGTAGACCTAGAATAACAAAGATTTTACCCCACTTCCTGCGAATCCATCCATCAAACGGAAAATACAGACCAACCGTCGTTTCGAAATCGCGTCAGGTATTTCCGTAACTACGTTTCCGTTGAAGAGAGGGAGAGAGAGCACTCCCCCCTCATAATCCATACGGCGATACTAATAATGCAAGGTATCAAGGCAGGGAAAAGGGGTAGGCTCGAGGGTGGGAATAGAGAGGGTGGCGTACAAAGCCGACGCGATCATCGACGTGACAAAGCGTGATTTGCATGCGCGCAACGAGAGGACAGCGATAAATGGCTTTCTGGTACGACAAGTATTACAACGTTTACACGAATCACGAGGCTGGCTTCGAGCGGCGCTCTCTCAATTGATAGTCGGCAGAGGATAGACCGATCGCTTTCCGTGTGCTTCGCCACTACATGTAAATTACGTGGAATCGCGTAGCGAATTCGGCTACGTGGCCAAACGTATATCTCGATGATTTGTCCATCGGCTGTTTATCATCGCCAATACAGCTGTACGTCACGGCCCGGTAAACGTGACAGCGAAACTTCACAAAATCCGGGCTGCCGTCTATGCTGCTGCTGCTGCTTTCGATATCGAGCGGTCAGCGTGGAGAATCCTCGTCCAAGAGAAATCATGGGTTTGCTTTGCGGAGGTGAATTGTTTTTTTAGGAGATTCTGCCGGATGTTGTAGTTGTTGGATATTTTCGAGCCGGGCTGCGGAGTTTGTTCTGGCGGCGGCGGTGTGTTTTCGATGGAGGAACTTGCAAGACGGAGCGAAGAGTTGAAGTAACGTAACCGAGAATTCGGTGAGGTTTAAGTTAATAGGGAAAAATGTTGGAAATTTTTCTACTTTTGAGTGATCACTTGGGTGACCGATTTGCGAATGAGTAGAAATTTTACGTAGAAGATGTAGATTTTTTGGACAAAATTTTATAGTTTCTGTGGTAGCGATTGTGAACGAATTTGGGAATGAGTTGGAATTTGGCACAGAACTGAAGCGTAACGAATATTTTTAGCGAAAATATTTCAGATAATTTCTGTGGTAGCATTTGTGAACGAATTTGCGAATGAGTAGAAATCTAACATGGAAGACAGATTTTTTAGAGAAAATTTTTGAGATAATTTCTGTGGTAGCGATTGTGAACGAATTTGGGAATGTGTAGAAATTTGATACAGAATTGAAACGTAACGAATATTTTTAGCGAAAATACTCGATACCATTTCTGTGGTAGCAATTGTGAATCGTGTGATTTATGATTTTATACCTTTATCTTTTCATCCACGATATTTTCGATCTCGCGAAATATAACACTTTCGGGAAAAATCACTTTCGATTTAATCTCCGGACTAATTCGATTCGAAAGAAGATCTGGTAAAGGCAGAAAATAGAACAATCTCGATTGTAGATGCGTTTGCAATAAAACCAGGTGATTTGTTGCGGAGGAAACGCTACGATACGCGGTCAGATCTGAGGAACCGCAAAACGGGACGGCGTTGCATGTAATGAGAGGACTGAGTGGATGCAATAAATGTTTGTTCTTCGTTGCTGAAACTGATGGAAGTGCAGTTCAAAGAGCTCACTGCCTGCTAAAGCGCTTCTTCCACGTTTCTAACTGTGTAACTGTACCGTGCATGAATAGTCACGTATTTATAGATGTGATACAGCCTGGTCCGGCAAGCTTATAGTCATAGCTAATTGGTTCCTTAGAACCTTTTGTTGGCACGAATACGTATTACGACACGAATAATATTGACTAAGAAGGACTGAAAGGTGAATCATTGTAAATGTTCAATTGTATATTATCCTGACCTGCCACCAAAACGGATTACCATCTATTTCCTTCGCTGTGAAGCATTTTACACGGCAAAAAATTTGATATGAAAATGTTTTGAACATTGGAAATTTTCAAATGGCAGAAGATCGTTTAAAATTAAAATTTGACCGATTTTTTAATTCAAAAGGTAAGAATTTTTTTGAAAAAGAGACCAAAAATATGGCAAATGGTTCTCAGAAACAAATGGTCAAGGTATCATTGATTAACTTTAACTGTAAATAGTATTATTTTTATATTGAAAATGGCTTCTAAAATAACGTTACTTATGGGAGACCTAATAACCGAGAAAACTAGAAAATTCCTCGGTTAACCCTTTGCCGTATAATAACGAGTCAGACTCATGCCAGAGATTTTGGTCAAGAATTGGTAAAAACAGTTACACCGGTAACAAAACTTCATTTTAATTCCAATTTTCGATTTAATTAGTAAAACTAAAGATCGCCAAATTTCATTAATCTATAATACATCAGCTTAGCTTACTTAACATAGCACTAAAACAGTAAATAGCCGACGCTTAGATGCATAGTCAGACAAAGGAATCACACGTCAAGGGGTTAACTAACTGATAAAGAAAAAACTGAAAATAGCATGCCAAAAGACCACGAAAAATACGGAAGCTGAACGAACGAGTTTTCACTTCTCCAAAAAGCATCAGCTCACATATGAAAATGTCATCACATCCGTAAGCGAAATGAAAATATTGTTTATACCTGATTTGAAAATAAAACACAAGCGGTTTGTGCAAAGGCACGTTTCATTTGAAAATGAAATTAAAGAAGAGAATAATTATCTGAAAATAAGAATGCAACATGACGCTAAAACAAACATCTGTACCGAAGTGTGATAAGGTTCCCGCCACCTCTGAAAATCGTGCACGAACTTTTGCAATCATCTAATACAATACCGAAAGACCATTAAGAACAACGCGCAAAACGAATCTCGCTTCTCCAAAATAAATGTCAAACACAGATATCAGATTGTCGCTCTTAAAATCGTAGAAATAAGAAGTTCGGACAAAAACAGACTTTTCCCCATTTCCATGAACGACTCTTAAACGAACTGTTGGATTATTTCTAACAAGACCCTATTGTAAGAAATGCGAGATTTCGGCGGCGAAGTGGTGGCCTGGAATTTGTCACCCAGGAAGAGAAAGCGCTCGGGTACCTGAGGGTGCCATAAACTAAGCCCTTTTCCCGGAAAGTCGAACTAGGTGGCTCCGACGGTTTTTCGGAGCAACGCGGGATAGGACACGGAGAGGACATTCTGGAAATAGCCGTCGAGCGAGATGGACAGTGATCCCGGAAAGTCGAACTAGGTGGCTCTGACGGTTTTTCGGAGCAACGCGGGATAGGACACGGAGAGGACATTCTGGAAATAGCCGTCGAGCGAGATGGACAGTGAAGCATTCAGCAGTCGCTTATCACTATACTTTAATACATTTTTGGTTAATACCCTATCCTGTGTTAAATTTACTCAAGTTGTGCTAACACTATGGAAATAATCAAGTGAGGACAAAAATGTCTCCGCGTTATTTTAAACAAAAGCACTAAGACTTCCATCAGATGCGTCTGGTGTCCGTCTTCGAGTCACTCGCTGCACAATGCGATACCATAAAGTAAACAGTTCTTAGGTATAAGGGGACCCCAACTTTCTTTTTGGGTACCCAGAAACAGTCCTTTAGAACATTCAAAAGCGTAAAGACGTTTCCTCTGAGTCCGTCAATAAATAGCATATCACAAGATTAAAAGGCTGTTTCATTTTCATAACCCATTTCCAATACGAACGTGTTCCACCCACTTGCCCGGAATTCGCGCAAACGGAAAAAGTCTTCGTGCTTCTTCTAATACCCGGATCTTCAATCTTACACGTCGGTAGGTTTGATAAATCGCGAAGGGAGGGAACGATAACGACGATGTCACGGATGATCGCGATACAGGGTGGCGATAAAACGCGATATCACGCCGCGCGAAGACAGCCGACGAGTACAATTTTATTATTGCAACGCGTGACCGAGTTTTATTAAAGAATATAACACCGGAAATTTATGCGCCCGCTCGCACACACACACACACTCGGATATGTACAATATCGCGTGTATCATCATCCAGACGCGCACGTTACAGATTTAATAGGTCGAAAGTGTTGCTAAGCGAGACCGATTCCATCGTTTACAGAGGCTGCACTATAATCGAGCCGATCCCATCAGCGTAAGAGGATTGTTCGTCGAATCTTTATTAATACGCGCCTCTGGCCGGCCCGGTGAATCGATAAAATGGAACGAATCGCACGTGGGATGGGTTCATTACAAATTCAAGAATCGAGTATTAGCTTTTTCCGATCGCTAATCGATGTGGTTACAAATAGCGACAAATTTCGGATACACGATGTGTTCGGAGGTAGTTTAGATTACTGTACGAGCAACTAATGTATCATTTTATTTCTGTAACATATTGGATGATTGCAAAAGTTCGTGCCCGATTTGAAAATAAAACACAAGCGGTGTGTGCAAAAGCAGATTTCATTTGAAACTGAAATGGAAGGAAATGAATAATTATTTGAAAATGAAACACAAGCGGTGTATGTTTCGATAGGAATGTGACATTACGCTAAAAGAAAGATCTGTGCCGAAGTCGATGAGGTTCTCGCCACCTCTGAAAATCGAGCACGAACTTTTGTAATCATCCAATATATTAGGTCATCCTATAAAATGGAAGATGGATTGTGTATATAATTATTTCTTTGTTTCAGCGAAAGTTAACGTATGTCAAATTTTATAATTTAGATCAATATTTCCAGGGAACCTTTAAATTTATTTTAAAAAACGTATTCCACAGCTTTTTTGTTTTTGGTGAGACTATTATATCGTCGCTATAGAATTTCCTTGGATTTGCATTAAAATATTTCGGCACGAATTTATGCGATGACCAAATACATTATAATTTGAAATAGAATTTACTTGAGAGCTGTATGACTACATGACGAACATTATTGACGTTTTTAGTGACACATTTTTGTACGTTATTTCTTGTCCCTCAATCCTAAGACCATTCCATGTATTTGTAATTTTGTCAAATTTGTTGAATTTAAATGTCCATACCTTAATATATTTTCGAATCCGGAGAAAGATTCTGATTTAATCTGTCGACTGAGAAAGACAAGGGAACTCGTTTTAATAAACAATATTTAGGACGCAATAATTTAAAGAGTGTCTGTTTAAAAATTTTGATCGACACTTAATTATTGTAATTCTTCTCAAACAAAAGCAAGCATCTGACGAAATCTACTAATAAATCTACCAATATCAAACGAATCATCTGTTTGACACTCCAGAATCGATTGCGCCATTCAACCTACTTTCCGCACCTCCGAAAACCGAGAAAAATCGGCAAAAATACCTTCGGACGACTTTCAATTCCGGAGAAGAGAAAATTACGAAAACTTTCTCTGCAAACGAACCGAATCTGGGCTCCGTGTACCGGAAGGCTGTTTCAACAATCGACTTTTCCCCGTAAGCCTAATATTTGAAAAAGCTGCCGACCACCTGGTGAACCCATCGTTCGACACGGCGTGAATCGATAGAGCTGAATGGCAGGTAACCGTATACCCGCCTCCCTGGAAACAGGGGTTTCCGTTTGGAAACGGGCGAACGAAAAAGAAAAGGAGGACAACGCGAATGGATGAAGTGGGAATAATATTGCCCGTTCGAATTTACACCGCGCGCAATTTTACAAATGACGGCCGCGTCGTTGGGATCGCGATAAACCTGGCCATCGCCGAATCGGAATTAAACTCAGCCAAGGATCGCGTTTCGCTGGATCGTGTTTCGCGAAACATAATCGAGGCCCTTGTGTCGTCTCCTCTTCGAGAAACAAACAGATAGTGTGTGTGTCGTTCGAAGAGAAATCTGTGCTTTCCTTCCCCTCGCGGAAGAAAACTCGAGCAAAGAAGAAGGAAGAAGAGTGGATGGCAAAAAGAGCTGTGGCCGACGTAAGATGGCCAGCTCGTAGATCAGGGCTAAGTATCCTTCGGGAATGCCCCCGGCGAGATTAATCACCGCGAGCGATACGCAAGAGGGGATAAAGAGGCGGGACGGAGGCGAAGGAAAAAGGAACCAGACCACGAAGAGAGAGAGAGAGAGAGGAGCAAGGGACGTGTGGGAACACCGAGAGAACGCGTAGAGAGAAGAACAGAGGTTGTGCTAACCGACGAGAAAGGGAGAAAAAAGGGAAAAAACGAGATAAGCAAAAGAGAGCAGACGAAGAAGCGAGACTTGCAAGTCAGATTGGAGTAAGGAGACGAAATCCGAAGAAAGAGAAAGCAAAGAGACAAGAGAGAGAGGAAGGTATGCCGGGGTACCTACAGACGCGGCTCGTGCACGGGCGCATAATTCAGGACGGTAGAACGCGGGTGAAAACACGAAAGCGACGTCTCTCGTACGTCTCTACCCCGCGCTTGGCCCATCTTCGCTGCAAACGGACCACCTACACCACCCAGCAGCTGCCTGAACCTCGCTATCCAACGGGTTTCCGCTTAAAAGCCGGCAAGTAGCCTGGGAAAAGTGACTAACTAGACGTAGACACGCGTGCGCGTTGCGACCGCGAGTCGTTAGGCACACGGCGGAATCAAACGCGCTCGGTTGGGACGTGCGGGTGGTGAAACGGGGGAGAATAGAACCGACACTCTGTTAGACACAGACGGAGGAAGGGATAGAACGACGTAGAAGAGAGAGTGCACGGTAGCGCCGGTTGCACGCTCCTGGCGCATTCCACAATCCGGAATACTGCTCGCGCATACATATTTATGCTACATCCCCGGGCGATAATTCAGCGATCATGCGACGTGGTCGTGCACGTCCAACTTGGCCACAGTCCCGCCAACCCCCTTCGCCCAGCCACTGTGTACGCGACTTTGACTCTGTCTCGCGACCTTTCTTTGCTCCGACGCGCTTGAAATTGTTCGAACCGCCGCGCCGCCGCGATCGCCTACAGAACGAACCGACCAACCAACGATAGAACGGCCCTCTTGATTTATTCAACGCTGTCGAGGAAAATAAGGCGGACGTGTCGGTTCCCGTTGCACCGCGAACTGAATCGATTACCCCCGGGCCGAGGCGCGGGGATATTTTGTTTGTCCTACGGTTTTCACTTGGCGGGCCGCGCGATTTATTAGCGGCCGGAAAAATGGAAATTTCTCGTCTGTGAAGCGCGCGGTTGCTTCTCGCTTGGGGAAAAAATCGTTTCAGAGGTGTTTCCTGTTTGTTACTCTTTTTTTTTCGCTTTTTTGTTTTTTAGGCGCATACGTGCTTGTGACGAAGTGTCGTTGGTATAAATTATGAAGCTGTTCGAAATCGATATTTCAGACGGTGGTTTGGTTCGATAGAAAATCGAACGGAGTGGCTTAGGTAAGCCTGGTATCGCTGGTTCGGATTGATAGCGGCGTAATTCAAAAATGCAAATTTTATAGGCAAAGCAGTTTAAAATTTGCATTCGAGTAATGGTTGTGTACCGATCGTATAATCTGATCTGCGCTCTCGGGTGAGACTAATGAAGTTAGAAATGTGCTCTTTTACACGAGTAAAATACTGTGTCTGAAACAACGAGTCTGTTTCTTTTTAATTTCTCGAGATCTTTTCTCAGTTGTGTCGTTGTTAATGCCAAGTAACGACGTAATTCTTAATATATCAACACTCGTCGAAATGATGAATTTCAGATTTCTTACTTCAAATCACAGAAATTATTAACATGCTGTTAGAATTTATGGTAATAAATTAAAAGATATTATTTTAATTATGAATCTTCTTTATTTTGATGCGCGAGGAAGGCGCGTCGCTGCGCAATCAATCAAACAAACATCGACAAGACGCTGAGAAAAAAAACGTACCAGCGTCACCCATACTAAACAGATGGTTACTATGTTATTTCTATATATTTATATTTATATTAATCTGTCTCGGTATGCTGATCATTTTTGCTGTTACTATTACACAGCCACATACTCATTTCTCCTTATAATCCAACAAATGCTATAGCCGAAATATTAGGTGATACCGTAACTTCATGCCAAAAGAGGAACATATTTCAATGCACATCCAAGGATATTCTATAGCGACGATATAATAGTCTCACCAAAAAATTTTAAAAAGTTGTAGAATCAGAAAGCACTTTCGTTCTTTTTGTCAAATACAAAGGTTCCTTAGAAATACCGATCTAATTTATAAAACTCGATACACATACGTTAACTTTCGTTTCGTATCATTCTACCTCCAAAGTTCTTTACACAGTACATCTAAATACACCAGCAGACGTTCTACCTACAAAATTGCATAACCACAATGTAATTTTCTCGGTTCGTCTTCTGAATGAAGGCACGACTTGATTAAAATACCCGGACTCTTTTCCAACCGACGACTATTTCCCCCTCGAAGTTGTATACGGAACTGGTTCGTGGCTAGACACGAATTTTCAACTAGTCGACATTTATTTTCTCGGGCACAGCGTAGGCATCGGTAATGTATCTTAAAATCGGCATCGGCGTTTCTTGATGTAGTCGAGGCCGTGTCGTAACGGTTACGTGAGAAAGCAGCCGATGCCCCGGTTCCCAGGTCAAAGGTCACTCGATGCCTACCTCCTGCGGAGGAGGATTCAGGACTGGTTCTTGATTCTGGTTTCTGGACGTGCCGCATCCCGACAGCATCCGATACATACGCGAGGTCGAAACTCGATCGATTCGAGGCTCGCGTTATTACAATAGGGCTCCGGTGGAGTCGAGATGAAATTTACTACGTGATTGCCGCGGGAAAAAAATTTCCACCGAGCTACTCGAAAAAGTGTACCGACGAAAAGTGAAGAATTTCTTCTTGATACTAAAGGAAGAGAATTACATCGATTTCGCGGGTAATACGGCGTGCTGTGAAGGAAAGAAGAAGAAGAAAAACAGAAATCGTTTCATCCGTTATTCTACATTTTTTCCTTTTCATTTATTCTAAAAGTTCCCATTGATTCCAGTTTCCCGCATAGAAAACGCTCCGCGGAGCGCAAACTGTATCCAATAAAAAATAAATTTAAAACTTTCGGTGTTTGCTGCCAAACACGCCGCCAAACAAAAAACCGAATCGAATCGAATCGCTTTCACGCCGCAAGAATCGAATGTTTATTTTGCTTCTGTTTTTACCAGGCAGCTTTTATTCTTTTAAATGCCCTTAAGCTCGATCTGCGTACAACTGATCTCTAATTACTTTCATCTCGATTGTTCTGCTTTTTTCATTACGCAATTTTTCATTGCTGCGCAATTAGGGAGAAGTTTTTCAATGCTTTTTGGTGCAAAGTGTTTCACGAACGACGCTCGTTTAGATATCATTTTTAACGAGTATTTGACGTACGAATCAACTGACCTAAATCGAAACTGAATGTTTCACGTTGATGTTCAATTTTACTTAACCCCTTCACTGCTGCTGGCGCCTTGAAAATTTTCTTCTGCGCTGGTGAACACATTTGGCACACTAATTCAACACTTCCGCTCTAATTTAGCGAAACGAGAAATTTCAAAATTTTCAAAAACGTCTGCCACGTATCGAAACCTGCGACAGGAAAAGGGTCAATACTACAATCGAAGTATCTTCACTTCAATTCCCGGCAATTTACCTGAAAACACCGCTGATACACCTTAATCTCTATCACTCGTAGGAAAACTACAGTAATCGGGGAAAAATTCGTTCGAAAAGCCCCTTGAAACCATCAATTCCCATCACAGCCCCTTAATTACCCCATTACCAACTCGACTTCCTCTCGCCAAAAATTCCATCAATTACAATTCACTCTCTGACCGTTCTTCGATACCAACGAAGAACGATTCTTATCGGTTCGTTGGTAGTATTTCTTTTTTCTTCCAGTTCGACAGCCTCGTCCCAGAAAAAAAAAGGAAAGAAAAAACGTAGCACGGGGGGATAGAGAAAGAGAGGAGGAGTACTATCGGGTCGGGAGTCGAATGGGCATCATCGATCGGGTTGGTGGTCGATCCACGAGAGCACCGCGTCGAAGGAGGAAATTGGTCGGTCTAGGTGCAGCAACGAGTTCAGACAGGAAATTAAACGAGTCACGTGCTCGTAATTATGAGCATTCCGCGTGGACGAGGGAGGAGTGACGCGTTTCTTGGTCGCGTTTCGTGCGGCGCGGAAAAGAAGAAAGAAGAGCGAGCTGTGGTGGGGAAGGTGGGAAAGATAAAATTGCGAAAGTCACAGCGAGGAATAATAATAATTGTTGTTTCAGCCGGGGCGAGGCGGACGTGAGGCGAATATCCGTCGGAATGCACCGCCGTGAAACCGCAAAAGGATAATTCGAGCGAGAGAAACGACGACTGGTGCACGGTGGTTCGTCTTCTTCCTATCCTTTCCGCCTCTCTTCTTCATCTCTCGCCGCGCTGAATGCCCTCTCATTAGCGCCTCTATTAAGATTTGATTAGTCCTAGGCGCCGTGAAATGCGCGTCTCCATTCACCAAATAACATCCTTCGCCCCCGTCTCTCTCTCTCTCTCTCTCCCGTTTTCCCTTTTTCTCGTTCGTTTTTGCACGCGAGTGTTTGCTGATACAGCAAAGAACGCCGAGGAAGGAAAGTGGCCACGCGGGTTCAAAGGACACCACTTCGAGGAACGTTTTACGGGGATAGAGGCCGACGTTCGAAAGTATCCGGCCACCCAGCGCTCTGCGAGAAGTTATTGGACGTCTTGTTCTCTGTGTAATTGGAAGTTTAAGGCGAATTGTTTCGGATAGCGTGTAATGAGATTCTTTTTCCCCGTCGAGTTGCTGGTGAACGAAATATTTTGAATTATCGAGCGTATTTCGCTGGTGTGTCCGTTTGAAAAAGAAAGTTTCTTGAAATATAGTAGACAGTTACGTGCAGTTCGACAAGTACCTGCTAAGATTTCACGACAGTCACTCGATATATTTTAATATGTTGCTATCGCGTGTAGAGTCGTTCATTTTCGAATTCTCTAATCGATCCGTCGATACGTGTATAATGTGATAATAAGTTCAATAGCAATATATTTTATAAGAATAATTTCATAATAACTATAAACACACGTAAAAAGGAATAATGATAATCTGATCAACGGTCTCTTATTGTATCTCGCAATAAATTCTCACGCACTCTCTGATACCAATAACAACGCGATTCTACTGTTTTACTCCCTGTTTCTCTCTATGATCCGCTCGTTTTCCAAATCTCGAGACGATTCGACAAACGCACTACATTCACGCCATCACTCGCAACATATTATTAAACCAATTCCACATATAGAATGAAATACGAGGAACCGGTGAATTTAAATGATTAAACTTGTTGTTGAAGCATTATACCGTGTATAGGTAAATTTACCGGTTACCGATAATTATATCCGTAGGATCGCATAATGGTGAAGGCAACGAAATTTACGAGCGATTGCGTGGCACGGGAACGTAAGAAAGAACGGCGGCAGTAAATTTAAATATCGTTTACCGTAAACGTCCGTACGAAAATTTACGCGACCTTAATTTCGAGAGAGAAAAGAAAGAGAGCCGATAACACCGACTCAATTTTGGACCTTTCATCGAAACGGTATATTGAAAATCTCTCGACATTTCAGAAGCGATGAAATTTTACCGGTTCCTCTGGAAAAACGCGGCACACCACGCAGCTATTACCCATAATATCCTCTTATATTTGGAAAATCTGTTTTTCATTCACCATCGCTACCCGGAAAGACTTAAAAAGAAGAAAGAAAATATCGATATTCCCCGTGATCGAGCGCAACCTATATTCTAAAGATTGTAAAGCAAGTAGACAAAAGAATACACGTTGCACACCACACTTTCACATCGACGATCCTTTATCGAGGAATCACGCTCAAAGAGGCTACATCGACCGAACACCATCGAGATTGTTCCTCCTTTCCGCCGCTTGAAATTTTTTTCTCTCTCTCTCTCTCTCTCCGCGAATTTCTCTCGTTCGAATGCACCTGAACGCGGAATATTAAAAGGCTGTCGAAGAGGACGAGAATGGGTTTCCTGCCGCTCGTATAATCCCCCACGTTCTCTACTTTTTTCCTTCTTCCTTTCTGGTTCCTTATTTCGCGAGCGGAGGAACGTTAAATAAATACGCGAAGAGGAGAGGAAGAGTTCTTTTTTCGACAAACTCGCTCGTCGGATCAAGCGGACCGACGTTTTACTGCTTAGGGAAATTTCCGACTCGTTCGCTCGGCCGTAAAGCAGAGGCGAGTTCTTTTGTAACGTCGCGTAGTTCTCGCTCGGCGACGGAATAAAGAAGCTAAGCCCCTCGAAGTTCGAGTGGCCGTCACCCTTTTTATGATACCGTGTCGAGTGCGACGAATCACGTGGCGGCTAAAAGATGCGCCTTTACGATTTCGCGCCGCGAAACAGCACACGCGGACAGGAGACCCCCAAGGCTTTATTGTCGCGCGAGGATTTACCGAACGGACGTTTATAAATTGCTGCAGCGGCCATGGAGACGCGTGAAAATCACGGTGAATGCGTGGTGCTTCGAGCGTGTCGCAGATTTTTCGAATGTGATGCATGTAGTCTTTGCAGGTTTTGAAGGGTCGGGGGAACTTGGGGATTTTAATTTGTCGGAAATCAATGAGCTGAAGAATGGTAAGCGTTAAACATGGTAAAATATTTTACTGAATTTTCAAATGTAATAGTTTCATCAGATGAATGAAAAGATTTTTTGGAAAATTAGAATGTGAGAAATTGAAAAGGTTACAGAAGAATTTGGGAATTGCGATTTTTTCGAAATCGATAAACTTGTGAACGTTAAACATGGCGAAATATTCTACTGAATTTGTAAAGATAAGAGTTTCATTCGATAAATGAAACGATTTTTTGGAAAATTAGAATAAAAGAAATTTGGGAATTGCTATTTTTGGAAATCGATGAACTTGTGAACGTTAAACATGGCGAAATATTCTGCTGAATTTGTAAAGATAAGAGTTTCATTCGATAAATAAAACGATTTTTTGGAAAATTAGAATAAAAGAAATTTGGGAATTGCTATTTTTGGAAATCGATGAACTTGTGAACGTTAAACATGGCGAAATATTCTGCTGAATTTCTAAAAGTAATAGATTCATTAAATAAACGAAAATATTTTTTGGAAAACTAAAATAGAAGAAATTTGAAAATTTACAAAGGAATTTGTAAATTGCAATTTTTTGAAAATCGATGAACTAGTGAACGTTAAAAACAGTAAAATATTCTGCTAAACTTCCAAACATTAGATAAATGAAAGGATTTTTGATATATTATTTAAATAAGATAAATGTAATAGAAGTCTATCGTATCAGGAATTTCAAATATAAAGAATCTTAGATAGAGAGGATATAAAATACCGATATTGTTCGTTTCTTTGGATAAACCATCAATTGGAATTATCGAGGAGTGAAATAGCAAAGAAACATTAACAGAGACACTGGAGCACAATATTCCTCGACCGATACCAGAATAGAGCAACCGTGTTCGAAACCACTATGCTGCTTTAAATCAGATACCGTTCAGCGAATAAATCGGACAATTACCAGGCTCAATGATATCCGTGGAACGAAATCACACAATAGCGATCGTTAATGCGCATTAATCGGGGTGAGCGGCTCCTAAACACGGGAACAGTTATTTTGATCGATTTTCAGCCGGTACGAAATCACGAGATAGAACGGGACCTATCTGTTTATCGTCCCGTTTAAATTTTATCAGGATCGTAACGCGTCGAGCAGCAGCATTTATTCGGTGGAAACGCGATCGAACTGAACGCAATGAAACGCCAATGCGAAACGAGATAACGTCGGTCATTTTTCTGGGATCCGTTGAGGGCCTCGAGGTGATTCGTGGTCGCGCCTATGTTTCTCATTCACGACGTTCCCTTTTTTCGCGATCGACCAGCGGAACGGATTTCGTCAGGCCGGAAACGGAATTGCCGGCGGAAACGCCGCGGTCGTTCAACCAGCAAGGAGAATCCTGTCGAAACTGTTTCTTTTTTCGTCTGACGTTCAATTACTGCCCATTATTTACACGATGGTTTTTAGCTACGCTTTATTCTGATTTAATTTTGCTTAATTTGAAAAGGATGAGAAGAATTGGACAATGTTTAGAGTGGTAAAGTGAAGCGTAATTCAAATTTTGTTGGAAGGTAAACTTTAAATTTGAATTGTTGAATTGTTGAATTTTCAAATCTTCAAATTTGCAAATCTTCGAATTTTCAAATCTTCGAATTTTCAAATCTTCGAATGTTAAAATCTACGAATTTTCAAATCTTCGAATTTTCTAATCTTCGAATTTTCTAATCTTCGAATGTTCAAATCTTCGAATGTTCAAATCTTCGAATGTTCAAATCTTCGAATTTTCAAATCTTCGAATTTTAAAATCTACGAATTTTCAAATCTTCGAATTTTCTAATCTTCGAATGTTCAAATCTTCGAATGTTCAAATCTTCGAATGTTCAAATCTTCGAATGTTCAAATCTTCGAATGTTCAAATCTTCGAATGTTCAAATCTTCGAATGTTCAAATCTTCGAATTTTCAAATCTTCGAATGTTAAAATCTACGAATTTTCAAATCTTCGAATTTTCTAATCTTCGAATGTTCAAATCTTCGAATGTTCAAATCTTCGAATTTTGGAAAATTAGAATAAAAGAAATTTGGGAATTGCTATTTTTGGAAATCGATGAACTTGTGAACGTTAAACATGGCGAAATATTCTACTGAATTTGTAAAGATAAGAGTTTCATTCGATAAATGAAACGATTTTTTGGAAAATTAGAATAAAAGAAATTTGGGAATTGCTATTTTTGGAAATCGATGAACTTGTGAACGTTAAACATGGCGAAATATTCTACTGAATTTGTAAAGATAAGAGTTTCATTCGATAAATGAAACGATTTTTTGGAAAATTAGAATAAAAGAAATTTGGGAATTGCTATTTTTGGAAATCGATGAACTTGTGAACGTTAAACATGGCGAAATATTCTGCTGAATTTGTAAAGATAGTAGTTTCATTCGATAAATAAAACGATTTTTTGGAAAATTAGAATAAAAGAAATTTGGGAATTGCTATTTTTGGAAATCGATGAACTTGTGAACGTTAAACATGGCGAAATATTCTGCTGAATTTGTAAAGATAAGAGTTTCATTCGATAAATAAAACGATTTTTTGGAAAACTAGAATAAAAGAAATTTGGGAATTGCTATTTTTGGAAATCGATGAACTTGCGAACGTTAAACATGGCGAAATATTCTGCTGAATTTCTAAAAGTAATAGATTCATTAAATAAACGAAAATATTTTTTGGAAAACTAAAATAGAAGAAATTTGAAAATTTACAAAGGAATTTGTAAATTGCAATTTTTTGAAAATCGATGAACTAGTGAACGTTAAAAACAGTAAAATATTCTGCTAAACTTCCAAACATTAGATAAATGAAAGGATTTTTGATATATTATTTAAATAAGATAAATGTAATAGAAGTCTATCGTATCAGGAATTTCAAATATAAAGAATCTTAGATAGAGAGGATATAAAATACCGATATTGTTCGTTTCTTTGGATAAACCATCAATTGGAATTATCGAGGAGTGAAATAGCAAAGAAACATTAACAGAGACACTGGAGCACAATATTCCTCGACCGATACCAGAATAGAGCAACCGTGTTCGAAACCACTATGCTGCTTTAAATCAGATACCGTTCAGCGAATAAATCGGACAATTACCAGGCTCAATGATATCCGTGGAACGAAATCACACAATAGCGATCGTTAATGCGCATTAATCGGGGTGAGCGGCTCCTAAACACGGGAACAGTTATTTTGATCGATTTTCAGCCGGTACGAAATCACGAGATAGAACGGGACCTATCTGTTTATCGTCCCGTTTAAATTTTATCAGGATCGTAACGCGTCGAGCAGCAGCATTTATTCGGTGGAAACGCGATCGAACTGAACGCAATGAAACGCCAATGCGAAACGAGATAACGTCGGTCATTTTTCTGGGATCCGTTGAGGGCCTCGAGGTGATTCGTGGTCGCGCCTATGTTTCTCATTCACGACGTTCCCTTTTTTCGCGATCGACCAGCGGAACGGATTTCGTCAGGCCGGAAACGGAATTGCCGGCGGAAACGCCGCGGTCGTTCAACCAGCAAGGAGAATCCTGTCGAAACTGTTTCTTTTTTCGTCTGACGTTCAATTACTGCCCATTATTTACACGATGGTTTTTAGCTACGCTTTATTCTGATTTAATTTTGCTTAATTTGAAAAGGATGAGAAGAATTGGACAATGTTTAGAGTGGTAAAGTGAAGCGTAATTCAAATTTTGTTGGAAGGTAAACTTTAAATTTGAATTGTTGAATTGTTGAATTTTCAAATCTTCAAATTTGCAAATCTTCGAATTTTCAAATCTTCGAATTTTCAAATTTACGAATTTTCAAATTTACGAATTTTCAAATCTTCGAATTTTCAAATCTTCGAATTTTCAAATCTTCGAATGTTAAAATCTACGAATTTTCAAATCTTCGAATTTTCTAATCTTCGAATGTTCAAATCTTCGAATGTTCAAATCTTCGAATGTTCAAATCTTCGAATTTTCAAATCTTCGAATTTTCAAATCTTCGAATGTTCAAATCTTCGAATTTTCAAATCTTCGAATGTTAAAATCTACGAATTTTCAAATCTTCGAATTTTCAAATCTTCGAATGTTAAAATCTACGAATTTTCAAATCTTCGAATTTTCAAATCTTCGAATTTTCAAATCTACGAATTTTCAAATCTTCAAATTTGCAAATCTTCGAATTTTCAAATCTTCGAATTTTCAAATTTACGAATTTTCAAATTTACGAATTTTCAAATCTTCGAATTTTCAAATCTTCGAATGTTAAAATCTACGAATTTTCAAATCTTCGAATTTTCTAATCTTCGAATGTTCAAATCTTCGAATGTTCAAATCTTCGAATGTTCAAATCTTCGAATTTTCAAATCTTCGAATTTTCAAATCTTCGAATGTTAAAATCTACGAATTTTCAAATCTTCGAATTTTCAAATCTTCGAATGTTAAAATCTACGAATTTTCAAATCTTCGAATTTTCAAATCTTTAGACACATCCAGGCGTTACATTTTCACCCAATACAAGTAGTTCTCGTTAAACTACGTCCAACGATGAATCCCAATCAAATAGACATTTTCAATCTTCCTTCATCCAAACGGGTAGATAAACCATCGTCGAATCCAATCCATTCTCACTCTTACACCGTTCAAAAACACACACACACAAAACAAAAAAAGAAGCAAACAAAGGAAACAAAAATATCATCGTCTATACGTGAACAGAAGAAAAAAACCACCGAACAGGAAAATTCAAAATGGTCACGAAACGATGATGGAAAAAGAGCGGGAAATGTGGCTGGAACGTGGTATGGTCGCGATTCTAGTCACGGATTCTCCCACAATGCATCGAGGTTGCACCGTTGCGCCGGATGCAGCGGGACCGATCGTGTGGCCTCTAATCCCTCTCCTGAACTCCTCTGGAAACGGCCCCCGGTGCCGTTCCGCCTCCTCGTCCCTCGTACCCCGGTCCATTCTATACATCGTCGTTGGTGGGTACAGTCGTCTTCCTGATTTATACACTGCCACCGGCAGCAGTCGAGCGGAGGGAGAATCAGCGGGACAGAGAGAGAGGGACGGTGAGATGTGAAAGAGGGGGAGGGCGTGGGTTGCACGGGGAGAAGGGTTCCATTGTTTAATCGAGACCAGCGAAACGCTGTTCGTCGTCGGTAACCATAAAAACACTATTTTATGCGTGAACGCGGGGCCCGTTTGTTTGCTCGGAACTCGCCGTACTCGGCTTGATCCGTGACGCACGATGGAGCCGACGATAACGAACGACAGAGTCGGATGGAATACTCGAAACGTGATAAATAAGTTAGAGAAACGGAGGAACGTCGGTGGCCAGCCACTCGATCGAAGGACGCGATTCAAGCCGGTGCTCCTTTTCGGTGACACGTACCTACAGTGACCAACGATATTTCATTCCCTGTGAGAACTTGTAATTGTATTAATAATGGTAACTACTAAGAATTCGATTGGAACTGGTTTTACCCAGGTTCATTTAACTGGGGTAAATAGGCAACTGGGTACATATTTCTGCATTTTCTTTAATAATTTTTTACGTTTTTGTGAAAGTATCGCGAAAACACTCTGGTTCTCCAATTTCTACACATTCGATGTACGTTTTCAAAATGAAAATTTATGCGAAAAATCTGGTCGAAATTTATTGTTAACCTTTGTGTTCGCAACTGAGTACCTATTTTACATTTTCTTTAACAATTTTTTAAGTTTTTGTGAAAGTATCGTGAAAACACTTTGGTTCTCCATTTTTTGGTCATTTTTACGTCGATATACCTTTCCAAAATAAAAATTTATGCAAAGAACTTGGAAAATCTTGTGTCGTCAATCGGGTATCTATTTCTATATTTTCCTTGCCAATTGTTACATTTTTGTGAAAGTATCGTGAAAACACTGCGGATCCCCATTTTTGGACATTTTTATTTTCACATAAATTTATGCAAAAAATTTTAAATATAGCTCGAAAGAATCGTGAACATTTTGATTGCTCACACAACAGTTAAGTTGTGCAATTACATCGAGATACGAAGATGACGAGATGGTTATCGGCAGATAACGAGATTCGACGTATAATTCGTGCGAAATTCGATGGGTTCAATTGGTTTAATCGAAACGAAACGGGGCAAACGATGTTACTCCGTTTTTTTTTTTTTGTTTTTTTTTCAGAGAGAACGTTTGTTTTTACGTGAACGATTAAATATTCATAATACCCGAGCGAGAAAGGTGATTGTTGTTAAATAACGAAATTTATGCGCGGCTCGGTACGTTCTGATTAACTAAATTTACATCGGTCCGCGATGCAGTTTCTGAGCGTGCTCGAAAGTTTGATTATTCGGCCCGTTGTATAGCATTCGGACGAATTTTTCGCCTCTTTCTGTTCGGAAATTTTACAATTTGCTCGCGCGTCTAGCCGCGTTAAATGGAACGTGAGCGTGTTCCGCCCTCGTCCAGCCACCTATACACGTGTGCATTGTACATATGCAACGTATACATATATATATATCGCAAGTTTTCAATCATATGAAACGAAAGGTCGGCGGCACGCTGTTTTTCAGCTGGCGCTTCTCGATGTTTTGTTACTGGGCCGTTCCAAAGCAACTTCGAAACTCGTGCAAACAACAAATATTTTGATGAAATTGTGTTCGTGTTATTTTGATCGCGGAAGCGCGATGAAACTTTTTATGGACGATCATACGCCTGGAAAATAAATGCACCATTGTGATTATGTACGTGGACGGAATGGAATAGGGCATGATTGTTCAGACGAATTTTACGCATGAACGAGAGAATTCTGTTTTTCGATTAGTAACGACGCGTGATATGAAATATTCAGTTTCTAATTATTCGCGTGCCTCTCGTGTGTTTGCTCGAGTGTTGAAAAATTCTTAATTTTTCCCTGTTCATAGAATTCGCGGTAACTTCCTACTAGTAAATCTAAGACTGATATTCATTTGAACTTAAAAAACCTGACGATGGCAACCATTTTAAAAATTTCCATCACGATTCTCCAAACCTCCGAAGTTTCATTCCGTCCTATCACTCCTCGACACTCGCAATCTCGCTCATAACCTAATAATAACACTTTAAAAATCTCCACCAATATTCTCCAGAACCTCTAAAATTGCATTCCTTCCTATCACTTCTCAACAATCTCAGTTTCTAATAACAACGCGTTAAAAATCTCCACCAATATTCTCCAGAACCTCCAAAATTTCGTTCCTTCCTAACACTTCACCAACACCCAAACTCAAAAAAACCGCAATAAGCTTCATCCAACCGCGAAACGATCACAACAACCATCAACTCGAAATCTCTCCACTTGATCACAGAACGAGAGTCCGTCCATTCAAAGAAGCACCGCGCGATTCCACGAAACGCGAACAGCCACGACAGACAGACAGACGGCGTCTGCTCTTTATCACCCGGTTCCTTTTCCGTGGGTCTGTTCCTCCGGGCCGAGTCCACCCGCCCTCTTCCTGTTCTTCTGCCGTTGGCGTGGTAGCCAAGGGGGAAACCGCGACGGACCTGTTGCGGGGAGCACGTCGTAACTCTTGTGGTGAATGCCCATACACGTGCACACCGACGTCGAATCACGCTTTAGGCCGCTTCGCCTAAACACGTCCATACCTACTTACATGTACATACACACACACGCAACCAGCAGATCCACGAAACAACGCACGCGAGCGAGCGCGCTCGAGACGGAAAGGGGTGAGAGGCTAGTCGCGTTCTGTGTAAGGGGGACCAAGAGAAATCCAACAGCGCAGGAAGGAACACGTACACTGATACACACAGGCACCGTAGTGCGACGGTAGCTGTGTGTCGCTTGGCCGTACAAGCGGAACCAGTGGCAGATCCACGAGACAAAGGGAGCCAGGCCGTGCGAGCAGAGTAACAGTACCGGCAGTTAGCGCTGGTAATTACGGCGGTACGTTCCCCGGGAGCTAAAGACGGCAACGGAATAGTCATAGCACCGTGGAGAACGAGGATTTCAGGGACACGTAACGCACCGTGGTAAGAATGGCGGCGGGGGTGTGTGTGCGGAGAAACGACGGGGGTTGAAAGACTCCAGGGGGAACGATACCGACGCGATAATCACTTTCGTCACTCGGCCACCCTAGTTTCGTAAACTTTCTGCCCACGAGGATCTCTCGGCCTCTACTCACGTCGATGCTTTTCCCGTGTCGCGTGGCGAGATACACGGCACCAACGATGGAAGTACGTAAGTTGATTAGCGTGATTAGTTTCGCCGCTGGGGGAACGCTCGATGGATGTTTTGTTATGTGCACGTTCAGCCGGTGGTTGATTAGCGGCTAATGTTCCGGTGGTCGGTCTTGTTACGGGTTTTAGAATGCGGCTGATGAATAGACGATGAGAGACGTATTAGGAGGAAGATTTTAGCTGTGGAACGGTGTGGATTGTGAGAATATTTTTTTTGAGAATTTCAAGTGTTTGTTGAATGCGCGAGATGCTGATTGGATATACTGTTTTACCTGGGAAATGATTGTGTGTTTGATTGATAGCGGGGAAAAGGTAGTCGTAGATGAGACAGAGGATAATTTTCAGAGAATTTGTGTATTTCATAGATATTTGGCTAGGCGAAAGAGGCGAAACTGGATATTGTTTAGGCGTGAGCAATTTAACAAGTTGGAGTATGAAAGAGAGTCTTTCGTGTATGCTCACTTCAAACGTCAACGTTAATGACGATTGAATGTTTATTGAAATTGGATACTGGACGGTGGTGAAAGAATGATGTCACGAATATAGATAACACTTAAACTTTAAATTTATTCTACAATTGTTGACTTAGAAAAACGCGTTAGGTTGGTGATAATAATGTTTGTGTTGAACAGCTGATAGAAATTTAGAATCTGATTTTCCTTTTAAGGGATGCGTGCTTAAATAATAAATGCGGACATGAGAAAGTGGGAATGACGATGTCTGATTGGTGGTTTTAAAAAGGTAGGGGAAGCCGCCGTGACCATCAGGTACTGCAAGTACCTTCGAGTGGCATGTGTCGGATTTTCCTTATACCTTAACCGTAGCAGGTAATATTTTATTGGTTGCCCTGACTCGGCCAAGGTAAATGAAAATTAACACGGCCGAGGTAAAATTCTTAATCCTAATACAAAAAGGGGCAATCGTCGCTATGCATTCAAAAAAAAGGTAAAATATGCACAATGGTTTTTAGTTATGATTAGTTTTACGCCTTAACAGATATACTGTTTTACTTGGGAAGTAATTATGTTTGATTGATAGCGGGAAAGAAGCAGCAGTAAATAAAGAAGGTGATTTCAGATTAGGAGTATAATTTTTAGAGAATTTGTATATTCGATAGATATTTGGCTAGGCGAAAGATGTTGATTAGATATACCGTTTCGCTTGGGAAATGATTGCACGCTTGATTGATAGCGGGAAAAAGGAAGCCGTAGATGAGACAGAGGATTTTAGATTACGAGTATAATTTGTATATTTGATAAATATTTGGCTAGGTAAAAGATGCTGATTGGATATACTGTTTTACCCGGGAGATAATTGCACATTCTATAGATAGTGGGGAAAAAGTAGCTGCAGACGAGGAAGACGATTTTAGATAATAATTTTTACAGAATTTCTGGTATTTGGTAAATACCCGGCTGGACAAAAAATGTTTTACTCTGGAACTAATTGCACCGTCGATAAACAGCAAAGAGAAAGCAATCGTAAATGAGAAACAGAATTTCATATCGCGAATAGAAGATTTCATCTGTAAAACAGTTTAAATTATGAGCGTATAATTTTCAGGGAATTTCAAGTATCGTATAAATATTTGACCGGTTGAAAGATGTCGATTGGATATACTGTTTTACCCGGTGGAATAATTGCACGTTCGATAGATAGGAGGGAAAAAGCAGCCGAAGAGAGAATAGAAGAGGAATAACAAAACTGAACGGCGGGTTAAATGGAAGCAATAGAGAATTGTAAAAACTAGCGCAAATACGGCTATTTTTCAATCCGTCGCCGTGACAATCGTTTAAAGAGCAAAACAGAGTGCGTCGGTTAACGAGCGAAAACAGTTATGGGACACCGGTCGCTGGAACTTTACAGCTTGCAATCGGAATGTTACGCGACTGACCTTTTAGAGGGAACATGGAAATTCAACTCCGGCGCGATACCCGCTATTGGCATCGAACAAACAACCAGGAATACCTTGCTCTAGAGACGTACATATGTACGTACGTATGTATGTACACGCGGTGGTACGTGCCCCGTTACGTGCCACGTATAACTGCGTGACGTTGCCTGTCGTTGTTCAAGAAACAACGCGACGCGTCACAACTGTGCGGGAAATGGTGTTAACGATAAAATGTGGCTTATCGATATTTATCGATTGCGTGAGCTTTATTCGAGCGCGTAAATAGAGGAGAGAAACGTACAACGATGCTGTAAATTTCGGAGGAAAAACACTTGAAAAACTGTCGTGTGGCTTTTACGGAAAATATGCGTCCGAAGAGATTCGTATTTTAAATTGTGCCTCTAGAAGAGAATTTCTTTAAAAAAGTTTTCATTTTTAGTCTCAGTTTTTATTGGAAAATTGGTAAATATCGGAATAAAAAACACTTGAAAAATTGTCGCGCGGCTTTTGTAGAAGATATGTTTGAAGAGATTCGATTTTTGAATTGTGTCCCTAGAAGAGAATTTCTTTGAAAAAGTTTTAATATTTAATCTCAGTTTTTGTTGGAGAATTGGTAAATAATTACTTAGAATTTGCAGTTATTTATTCGAAAGAGTAAATGCAGGAGAGAAACATACAACGATGCTGTAAATTTCGGAGGAAAAACACTTGAAAAACTGTCGTGTGGCTTTTATGGAAAATATGTGTTCGAAGAGATTTTCTTTAAAAATTTTGAATCTCAGTTTTTATTGGAAAATTGGTAAATCATGACTTCGAATTAGCATTATTTATTCGAACACGTAAATAGAGGAGAGAAATATACAACGATACTGTAAATTTCGGAGGAAAAACACTTGAAAAATTGTCGCGTGGCTTTTGTAAAAAATATGTGTTCGAAGAGATTCGAACTTTAAATTGTGTGACTAGAAAAGAATTTCTTTAAGAACTTTTTTAAATTTTTAATCTGAAATTTTATTTGAAAATTGGTAAATAATTAGCAGTTATATTTAATTATTTCGTTCCAGATGTGTAATTCTCAATTTTCACGCTGGAAAAGAGCGGAACTGGCGTTGAATTACCATCAACATTTTAGAGGAAATGTAACATTGATGGTGATTAATCGTTCCGAAATGAATGCGATATACCTAGCTGTGGTTATTATGTACGCGAGTAATATGAATATTTTGTACGGCTAAATTGTGACAGCTTCCTGTAACCGTCGATGTACTGCAGAATAATGTAACATGTAAATTAATTCACTTCTTACCACGCCTCGGTAGACGAGGGTGGCTCGTTTCGTCCTTCGATTACACGATACACTTTGCAATGTAACATCTAATTACTATTAAACTCCTCCCTCAGTTATTAGGTGTACAAATTTTTCGAAAAGTCTCGAAGACTTTATCCGCTCAAAATACTTTTTCAAAAAAGGAAATTCGCCATTTACCCAATAAACGAAAAGGAGACATTCACAATAATGGAGATCACGTTGACCATTAAAATTGTGATAGATTTTTTATAAATTAATATTTAAATTTGTGAAAAAAGGCACCGACTTAATTTGTACACCTGATACATTCGTAAATTTTGTCTGCATCGTTACACAAATTCCGTAATAAAAATTCCAAAATTTGTTCCATGGCTTCCCAAACGAAACGCGACGTGCAATCACATCCAGCAGAGGCACCGCGAAGCGAAGCATCGAAAACAACTTGTCGAAAGGAGGATTAGAAGATAAAGTGTAGCAATCACGCGAACGTTATTTTCACCGGCGATACATTTCAGCGTGGTACACGGAAAGGGCTAATTACCATAGAAATGGAGAGAGGGAATAATGGAAAGAAGAATACGGAAGTCGTTTTCCAGCTTGCTCACGTCTGAATTACTAAACCGCCAACTTGGAATTAAACGTCCGCTTCTCCGGGTACGAAGGAACGGCAAATAAAATAAAGAAGGTAAGAAGAGCAGGGGGGAAACGCGCAAACAGCACTAACGGGGTAGAAAAATAGAAGAAGAAGAAGACGAAGAAGAAAAGTTGAAAATATCGTCACGATTCGAATGAAAAATCGACATTCTGCTGTTAGAATAATACGCCTGCTCTCTCTCTCTCTCTCGGTAACCGCGTTTCACTCGGAGGAAACGTTCCATTGCGTTTCCACGGAGGCCGGATTATTAACTGGCATCGGAAAAACGTGACAATCAAGTTTAATTTCCCTTGGAGAACTCCTCCGGTGGAACGCGGAACCGCGTAACGATCGAAGCGAAAACGTGGACCTTTCGAACAGAGTTTGTCACGGCACACACTCGATGTCGCCCTCCAGTAAACCGTAACCAGATGAAATTAAGAAACTGGCTGATAAACGACACCGTATCGAACAATACGGTAATTACGTGTCGTCCCAGGTTACGTTTAAACACGTGGCGATGGTTGAACGCGGCTAGTTTCTTCGCCGCGTCACGTTTCGTTCTCCCGGGGTTTTCTCGCGCACAATTAGAAGTGGCGGGCTTCTTTGGTCTGGTAAACGACCGGATAAGACGGTGTATAGAGGCGTCAGCATTGACGTTTAGTGTCCCAGGTATACTACAAGCTCGTAAATCCTACGGGGAATTGGTTGCCGCAATGCACATGAAACATTTTCTCTTGTTTGCCAATTCGACGGTGTGTAGAGCTAACTAATGACCGACACCTTATCTTTCGGATTCGTGTGCCGTGGCAGTTCGTGTTTAGAGTCGAGGATATTTCATGGCTGGTGTCTTGTATATGTGAGTCGTTTAATAAGAAAGCGGTGTAAGTGGAGAAAGTTGAATTCTGGATAATGGGGGATAAAGTAAAAGTTGTGTAAAATTGAATAATGTGAAAAAATGTTACGTCTCTTTCGTGTAAGCCACTGTGTAGTTATATTGTAGCTTAAGCTGGTAATGCCATTTTGCCAAGAAAATCAGGATATATGTATGTAGGTATGTATAATCATTTTATTCAACACAATTCGAGTGTGTGACTTACATATTTTGCTATCCACTGAGAAACTAACGGAGATATGCTTACACCACTTCTGCACAAAACAGAATGAAAGTTGAGCTTTCAAGACGTGGTGTTAAACCAAATAGGCAAAAAATTCACATACACCACTTTTGCATTAAACGGTTTATTTATTCTAATTTTGTATTAAACAGCTCATATATATTAATTTTGCATTAAGCAGCTCATATATTTTAATCTTTCCGTGTTAACTTTTGGTATTCGTGAGTTACGTTTGCGAAATTTCTATCTTCAAAGGACTTGATAAAATTTGTTTTACAACCTTAGCACTGTCTTCGGGTTTTTTCTGACCCATCGCCTTCTTATTCTTTAAATAATTTTTACTGTTATCAAATTTATGTTCCTTTAACATTGTATCCGAAGTTTATTGTTTAGATTCATATGTCGTATTCGTGACAAAAACGATTCCACTTTTGACCCAAAGTGTACAGTGAAGTGGTAGAACACACTATGATTAATAATAGACATTTTTCATTTGCTAGTTTCTGACTTGACTGATACGGTAAGTAAAATGAAACGGCGTACATAGACGTCGGAATATTTGAAATCACTTGCATAATCTGACAATGCTCTTGTCAGAGGCGCAAGTAACACGCAGGATGTCTCATCAAAAGTTTCACACACTGGAAGTTTCATTAGTAGAGTAATAGGAAACGACATTGTCGACCGTCTACGAGTTGCATGTTCGAGAGCGCATTTGCCTGACAGAACTTCACCTAAGCTTCTAAACATCTCTGAATTGAATTTAGTTATGGCTTACTAATCAGCCTGGATAGTAGTAAATCACCTGCGGAATGACCAGTGTTCAAATTCCACGTAACTGTTTCACTCTGAAATGGTATTGTTTAAATGATTACCCTTGTCTTGCCTGTAATACGGCGTGCATCCAATGTAGTTTAAACGTAAATTACATGGAACAGCGTGGCGAATACTACCTCTTAGTTCCTAATTAATCGAGGTTGCAAATTACACACGAATGTTCTTCAATCCTGTGGTTGCCTTTTGATACATTTTTAAAACTCTACGGTGTTTAGCTAAATAACCTGCTCCTCTAATTACTACTCCCAGAAATAGTTTACCAAATGTACCGGTTGAACGAGTGAGAAGAAGAAGCAGAGGATTTCACCTAATCTTATTTCGGAGAAATTCGAAAAAATTGATTTTCAGCTTCTTACTACAAAGTTATACTTCGAAATTAAAATGATAATTAAAATTATAAAATAATTTTAGCAAACAATATCATTTTCTTCAATTTTCTTAGAATGAGATTCTGTGGAGCTTTTTCCTTCTTCCTCTCACCCAATCAGTTACAAACGAAGTTAATTGATACAAAATTACTAACGACACAAACGTATTCAACCATTTGGATAATTTTGTATGTATTACGTATTCTCTGGCTGCGTCGAACTCTCCCCACTCAGAACCACACACAAACATCCGCCCTCGCTCTACGTGCATTAGTCATAAAGCTACAAAAGTGAGAGAGCAAACCTGTCGCACAGACACTACACCATCTCATACGTCATAATTTCCTAAAACACTTATATACTGTTTAGCTGCAATTCCGTCTAATATTTTCCGCTTCCCGACGTCGTGTTTCCTCTGTCTCTCGCTCCCTATCTCTCCTCTCCAACGGAACAATGGAGGTTTCCGTTGAAACGAAAGTTTCCTTAATCCGACAAATCGATATTATTCCACCGATTGCGTCGGCGATCGATCGACGGAGCGGTATTACGTGGAAAAATGGCGAAAAGTCAGCCGGGATCCACGGTTCCAGCAGAGCTCCATTATGTAATTGTCGAGGATGTAGGGTAAATGTGCATTTGAGTTAATTGGCAGTCCCGAGCGTGCCTAGTTACTCTGCGAGTGTGCGCGCGCGTGAATGCGTGCGTGCATAGATGCGTTTACGTGCGACCAGCTGCATTACACTCCGGTACCACGTGTGCGCTTCTCTGCTCGTTGCGCAACCTTCGTCACAAGGTTGCTCGCAATAGAGCGTCTGCCTCTGCCGCGCCTCGTCTCTTTCCTGTTTGACGCGAGAACGCTTGCGCGTCGGCGATGTGCAATCTTGCGACTCCGAGAGGGAGAATCGACGATTCCTTCAATTTTAGGGATTTTGAAAGATGAGAAGTGAAAATTGTCGAATTCATAGAAATTTTGCGCCTCGGATGAGTGTTACTATAGCAGTACTTTAATGCTTGCGCGGGAGAGATGTGCAATCTTGCGACTCCGAGAGGAAGAATCAACGATTCCTTCAATTTTAGGGATTTTGAAAGATGAGAAGTGAAAATTGTCGAATTTATAGAAATTTTTCGCCTCGGATGAGTGTTACTATAGCAATATTTTAATGCTTGCGCGGGAGCGATGTGCAATCTTGAGGCTCCGAGAGGGAGAATCGACGATTCCTTCAATATTAGGGATTTTGAAAGATGAGAAGTAATAATTGTCGAATTCATAGAAATTTTTCGCCTCGGATGAGTGTTACTATAGCAATACTTTAACGCTTGCGCGGGAGCGATGTGCAATCTTGCGACTCCGAGAGGGAGAATCGACGATTCCTTCAATTTTAGGGATTTTGAAAGATGAGAAGTGAAAATTGTCGAATTTATAGAAATTTTTCGCCTCGGATGAGTGTTGTCATATCACTTTAATGGTGAATGCGTCAAAATTGATGTAAGTGGAAGTAGTGAATGGTCTGCAGTGACGTCACTCGGAGAGGTGATACCAAAATGGCTGTCTACAAATTTTTAGTGTTTCAGGGGAAATTCACATTAAAATTATCTTTCACATTTTTTTTAAATCTTTTAATCGCTATGACGATTCTACCGTGGTTAAATGCTGTAAAATGCAGGAAGATTGGTAAAGAACGTAAGAAGAAAGCTAATATACCCGGAATTTTGTAGCTCACGGTACATGTGCGTACACAAAAAACATTATCAAAGATTCTATACGGTCTGGTAATGAAGAAATGGTCAGAATTCTGTTAGCAATTTTGTGTCGAAGAATTTCATTAGAATTTATTAAGAACAATTTTAACCTCGACACTCCTGAATCCTCGTCACTATCACAAAAAACAGTGCTTCCTAGGGGGTGCACGACACAAACATCGTATCTACACATTTCTCTAAAACATTCAACGAACGACACATTCACATATCACTGGAAACGTCCGATCTGTTTTCCATTTGGCAAAGAATGCGACGGCAAGCACGCGCGTTCAAGAAAATGAACAAATACGCGCGTAAATCGTGCACGGCGGCTGCACGTGACAAATTTGATCGTAAAAGGGTGAACATTAAAGCGTGCTGTATACATGAATCGTTGCAACTTGTTTTATCCCATACCAATTTGACGGTCGTCAACGAGAATCATACGGTCGATAAAACAATGCTTCAAGCCTCGAATAGCAATTACACGTGTGTATGTATGCGTGCCTGTGTATATACACGTTCCTCCTATTCCTTCTGTTTTTGTCGCGTATATTCAACGGTGAACAGAAACTCTCGGTTCGACAGGTGTTTCGACGATCCGTTCTCACGAACGAACCATAAAGTGCCGCAGCGTGACGAGCACCCACCTTTAATACCAAAGCCCGCTACACGCTATAGACACAACCGCGTCGTTCCCAGAGGATACTTAGCATGCTGGTGAGACTTAATAAATCGCTCAATTTTACGAGCAATTAAGCGCATCTCGCGTCTCCTATCAGCCTGGTGTGGCAGTGGCGGCGGTGCTGTTCATTGTTTCATGGAACCGTGAAACTGTTCCTGTGAATACGGAGCAGCGACGCGCGAGGTCCGCGGAGATAACTCCATTCTATAGTAACCAAGTGACTTGCAATAACTGTTGGCTAACCGCCATTTCATTTTCCCCATCCCTATTTCACCGTTACCCTCTCTCCCTCGACTCATCCTCCAGTTTTCACCGTTGCCTCCTCCTCGTGCCACACGTTCGCCACCTTTTTCTTCCCTGGTTTCGTCGGAACTTACCTAATCATTTTATCGAATGGCTTCCACGAAAAGGTTCCTCCAGGCTGTGCTGAAAAACCGCTCGCGCATTATTTCACCGGCGACCAACCACGCTGTCAGAAACGGCCGACCTTTCCCTCGCGGAATAACCGACTGGCAAAAAAGAACGGAAGTTTTTCCCCGCGCAAAAGGAACCACGGTATCTCTCTATTCACCGTGTGTCTTCTGTGATTGTCCGCGAGTATCTCGTTGAGATAATCGCTGCGAAAATGACCATTTTCGACGTGAAATTACACGGTCGCGGAGTATTCCGTTCGCTCGTGCTTCGAATAATTTGCTCGAAAATTTCGAAACGACGTTTCCGTTCACGTTCGATTTGCTCGGTTTTTGTATCGCGAGAGGAAAATACGGCGAAGGACTCGATCAAAGTGTAAGACGGCCGTGTGTCGTTCATACTGATGAGAGGAGGCAAGGGCAGAAGGTATGCTGCCGTTCGATTTGGCAAAAAGGTCGGGCTTGGAAATTAAGCACGGTTCGTTTGAATTTGGCATAGGAAGAGCCCCAGCTTCTGAATATTACGACTTGAACGGGGCCTTGATCCGTGCTACTCGAATACAGCGACCTTACTGGGTTAAATCGGGTTTCTTAATGCAGATGCATAAACGTGATACTCTATTCACACCGTCCTATCAAATACACCAATCTCCATTTCAAACCTATAATTACCTCTTAAATAATCTCTTTTCTAAATCGTTACGATAAACACGGTATAATATATCCACCGACAAATTCAAATATCCTCTTACCAACAGATGCAAATTGCCAACAATTGTAATCACCATAAATTCGACTAATATCGTTATTACACCTTCTATATTTCACATTTCGCCTCTTTCACCGGAATTCCCCCAAAATGAACATTCCTCGTTAAACCGATTACGTCTGTAATTAACGTATTTCTATCAAACCTGTATCGATTCTTTTCGCCTGTAATATTCGTAACAACAACACTGGTTGACACTTGGCATACCAATCAGTCCCGGGCACAGAGATGATCAACGTTCAGGATTTCGATTCAGAACGGACGGGCTCGCAGACCGAAATTCCACGATAACGAAATTCCACGTCGGTGTGCGCCCGGCCAGCGACGTACTTTATTGGCCGTCATATCTGTCGTCGACAGGGACAGGCTTCCGAACGATTAATTATAAACAACCGGCCGCAACAATGGCTCCGCGTAATTAAAGCGACCGGTCGCTTCCTTCCCCTCCCTGTAACCGCACCGCAAACCTTTCCGTCTGACCACTGGCGCTGCTTCTACTGTGATGTCAAAGCAGACCGTTGTCAATCCAACGTTTGCCCATTCCCCGACGCTTTGATCTATCCCAGATCCCCCGGCTGGACGCGAAGGATGCGAAACAGCGCGAGCGGACCACGTCGATTGGATTCGCCTATTGTTCGCTTTTTCGTTCGTTTCTCCGGCTGCTGTTCGTAGAGGAGAGATCTCGCTGCAGCTGCGTTTGCCGCCCTTAACTAGCGATATTGCGAAATATAGAATTTCTTTTTTTTTTGCACATTTTTCTAAACGAAATTGTTCGTTGATTCGGTGTTCGGGTGACTTTTAACCCTTTTGTTAGGAAGGGGTATATGTATACGGATTGTAAGAGTGGTCGCTTATTTAGGTAGATACTTTATTCGTTTATTTTTGCACTTCGAGAGTAGAATATTGTCGACGGAAAGTCAGAGTACGCGAGTGCTCGGCGAGCTAGTTAATTTAGATCCGAGTGAATTGTTAGTTTTTAAAAATTGGAGAAGGAAGATGAAAGTTGCATTCGTATCCTCTGAGAAAATTGAAATTTTTCATTTGGTAGTTACCTATGAGAAAAATTCACAAACTTTACTTATTTTCAGAGCTTAAGGATAGTGTATCGCCTTAATAAAGAAAGTCCGAATCTTAATACACGAGTACTTAGACTCGGATATCGACACTATGTTCTGATTATAGCGAGTATTTCGAGTACTCGGATATCCCAATAGTAAGAGCTCTAATCTTTCTTTTTATATCTTATGTCTGAAGCGTTCCTTAGCGAAAGGCTTAAGATGACAAGTACGCTAAAAAATGTGTAAAATATACGAGTTCAATCTCTAAGATCGAAACCTCACTCTCACGTATTTTATAATTGCACAAACATCCTTACTCCAACAATTAATTCAGTCTACAGAAGAATAAGTCACCCGATTCCTACGGTACAACCCCATACCACTGTAAACAGAGCTACCAAATAAGCAACAATAACGCTAAAACATTGAAACGTGGAAAGGTGAAATTCTAAATTTCAATGCACCTCCTCCACGACGTTTCCTACAATTTCAAGCTAACACACTTACAAAGCACTCTAACTCGTTATGAATTATAAATCGCCAATTAGCGAGCTGCTCAGTTACGTCTGATAGTACCGTGTTACTAACGATCAATGAATCATTTCGAAACTTGCAATTGACCAGCCGTGAAAAGAAACCGGATCAATTAAAACTGACTCAACTTCCACTCGCGTAATTTCTACTGTACAGGGGGTCCCATAACTCTTTGAGCACCCGGAAATGGGGAGTTGCTGGGATGACTCTGAACAACTTTTTCCTTATCCAAAATGTAGTTTGAAACTTCGTTTTCGAGTTATTAACGAAAAACACTGGCCAGTCACAGCGCCCGTAGACGGGCGAACAGAGATTCACCCGCGCGCTATCGTGAACAAGCGTATGCGTGACTTCTCGGTTCTCGATCGCAGTCAAAAAAATTTCACTTTGCACCGCTATTTTTATAAGGCTTAGAGAAATGGCTTTTTTCCGTCATTCCGACGTTTGTATAAATTTTTGAAAAAACTGCAATTAGTCGGAATCGCGAAGAAAACAGCGAAGGTCGTTTTTACAACTTTTATATCTAAGTTCGTAATGAAAATTGAAAAAATACGTTTTGTAGATCTATGTCAATAACGTGCACGTTGAAAATTTCATCGAAATCGGTTGATGTTTCTATGAGCTACAAACGGTTAAAGATTGTGAAAATCGCAGTATCACGACTCTCAGCGTAAAACTGTAATAAATCTGCAGATTCTTACATCTTTCGATGCCTGTCGTAAAACAAAAAACAAAAATGTGAACACTTCAATTGGTTCGCTCACTTCGAAAGAATGTACCTATCACACAAGCAAGTATCTTACGCGTAGAAACAGCTCTGTTACGGTGAATGAAAGCTACTAGGTGAAATATATACACGTCGGTCGTAAAACAAAAAACAAAAATGTGAACACTTCAATTGGTTCGCTCACTTCGAAAGAATGTACCTATCGCACAAGCAAGTATCTTACGCGTAGAAACAGCTCTGTTACGGTGAATGAAAGCTACTAGGTGAAACGAACCGAAGGTTACCAGATCGTTGGCATAATCGAGCAGCGTGAGATAATAAAGTTTCCCGAACAACGATCGTCGAGACTCGTTTCTTTCTTATCTTTCAGTTGTCTGGCAGAGCTGACGGCCGCGGGAAGCACCGTGGAACGATAAACGCAGCGGTAATCACCGATCCAGGTGCGAAACAACAAGGTCGAGCTCTGTGATACTTCTCCACGGATTGTACTACGAACTTTCGCTCTTTCGTTTTAGGTTTGGACGGCTTCTTACCTGAAACAGAAACAATACGTACTCGTTACACGGACAGTTCGTAGTCACGTTACGCTTACATGCTAGTGAAAAGGGTAAACGAGGAGGCGAATTGGAATTATTAATCGAGGCTTTCGAGGGTTCGATCGAGCGAATGAATGTTGAATAATGTTGCAACGATCAAATACACTTCGACAACGCGAGCTTCGAAGGTTACAAATGAACTTTGCGATTTTTCAAAGCGAGCGTTGCTGCTGCTGACGCTGACTAACGTGCTGATTGTGAAAATTGAATTAGAAACACGGTGAAATTTTTGGTGGAGAAAAAATCGGTTTGAGTAAATTTCGCGTAAATTTTTAATAATTTCATGAAGAAATTTAGTTGATTAAATTTGACAAAATTTCCTTGAGATTTTTTGGTAGAGAAAAAATCGGTTTAATTAAGTTTCACTAAATTTTCAATAATTTCACAAGGAAATTTAGTCGATTAAATTCGACAAACTTTCCTCGAAAATATCATTTTTGTAATTATCACATTTTTTACCTGAAATTCAAGGACTTTTTTTTGTATTTCATGTTGAAAATTTATGATCTTTGTTCGAGGAATGAGATTTCGTGCCGAGAAAATTTGTTTCAGATTTATTTCCACGTTGTACAATTGAATTGCATGCATTCGTTGATACGCCGTTCAAGGTTAACAATGTAGCAGAGAAAGAAACGACGGAATGGTTAAATAACGGACGTTTCCGTTGATTCTATACGTGGCTGCAACCAGTCACGAAAGTTAAAACGACTTTCGACCAAACACTGTTGCATATTCCGCCATAAAAGTCTCGTTAAGAACGAGGAACAGCGGGGGGAACTTGTAAGATTAACTATTCCGGGTGCACGTTTCGAGCGGTTTGTTTCTCAAAATGGAATGCACTCTCTTAATGGTCCCGTAGCTACAACCGCACGAGAAATTATTTATTCCTGGGGGAGAGGTTTATTGCTTGTCCTTGAGGCTGAAAAATTTCTCCGGACGTTTATTGTTTTACAAAATGTCCAAGAAAAATGAATCATTCATCGCACGAATTATTTTCGGTCTCGAAATGTACCTACGTCAAACTGAAACTTTGTAACCCATTTTCAGTCTGCAAAATTCAAATAATCGTGATTCGCAAAATATGTGGTGTCGTATCGGTCCACGGATACGGGACTTGGATCACGACGAATAGAATGTGGTATATTGAGAACTAACGAGAATCCGGAGTACAAGTTTATTTAATTTGCTGGTAAACTACAAGTCTCGGCTTGTGATTCTAGAACAGACTCGGTTGATCGTTTTTGGTACGTATGGTTTGGTGTTCTGAGGAAGACTGACTGACAAATTGGAGGAGTACAGGAAAATAAGAGTTGGTGTAGGCGGAGTTAAAATCTGGGGGTATAATATTGAAACGATGAAAATTCGGTAATTGGTCTTAGGATATTCGCAAGAGGAAAAGGGTAAAAGTGGGGATGGAAGTTCGAGGCGGCTAGCGTTTTGGAAAATCCCAGTAGGAGAGGAAATCGGACATCAGAGAAGGAAAAGACTAGTTTGCTAATTAGAAAATTGGTACAATGGATAGTAAAAATGTGCTAAGTTGTCGTTCGGTAAACCTTTTACGGGGGTACGTTTGTCTCACGGTCCCGATAATCCTCTGCGTCCGGTCGGTTTATGGTTTTTTTTTTTGGGAACCGTTGTTCCGTACGGAACAAAATACGCACAATTTTACAAAGTTAAGAGTGATCAAAATTATACCTACATCTGCTACACAGCGTTCAGTTTCATTGATAAAATCTCTTTGAAATTATTTTTCAAATCGAAGGATTTCTTGCATTTTACACTGAAAATACGAAAATTTCTTTAATTTTCGGATAAAAATGAATCTCAACTTTGTTAAAATTCCTGTAGATTAATTTAAAATTAAAAACTAAAAAGACGCAGGTACAGTGCGTTAATATTCCAAGGGAAATATTAATATCACTGTTCCAGTGCGAAAAGCAATTTGCCCTTAAAATGAAAATTCAGCGAAAAAGGAAGAAAGAAGGGAAACGTCGTTAGGACACGTAGAAGCGAGAGTCTTTACGGAGCCAGTTACACCGCATTATGTCAAGGCGTTTTACATACCAAGGACGCCGGGGATATTTACGAAGAGAGGCCTAACCCAGGGCAACGTGGCCGAAGAAAATGAGAACTCTCGATTTTTCTACCGGCAGCCCGAGCACGGTGGCCCTTCGGGGACTCTTAACGGGACATTACGCTCGTTAACGTCAAAACACATGAGCATTCAATAAGCTCGCGCCCCTCGCGTAAGTAAATCAGACGCCATACTGGCGCAGCGTAAAGGGGCTCTTGTGTCGGTGCTCGCAGCAGGCTCTTTTCTTAACCGGTCTGCCAACGACCCTTGTCGCATTACGATCCTAATATTATCGTTTCGCTGCAGGTCCCAACGCGATCACCATTTCCAACAGTATGGAGAATATCGTCGAAGTTTACGCACGACTAGCGAACAAATTCATGGCTGTATGTATGTATAGATGCGTCTTCTTCCGTGTCTCGAATTGTGACGTATGTGTATCGAGTCTTCCTTTATGAATTCTTACGGGAAATTTGTTATGTCCAAGTTTTATTTTTGTTGAAAAAGTTGGAAATATTTGATTCGACGGACTACTGTGTGATGTAGTAGGGACTTTGATAAGTGTACTGGAATTTTATTGGATTTCTTTAACCCTTTTTCGATTGTTTAGCCCGAATGAGACTCGGGCAGTGCGTTAAATAAGGAAGAGTTTAACTCGAGAGAGACCTTTAGGAGGAAAGTTCGAAAGGGACGAGATATAGGGTTATGTAGACTGTGCTTTAAAAATAATCACACACGACGTGATTATTAAAAAGATACGCGTAAAATGGGAATTTTATTGACTGTAATTCGTAATTATATTAGACTGTTAAAGGATTAAGGGGGTATTTTCTGGTTTCGAACTATCAAAATCTCAATTCTTTTTTTGCATTTTCTTAAAGTGTAAGTATTCTAGAACACGTGTGCAAAAGGACATGTTCGAATCCGTTAAATTAATTTAGATGTAAGCGTTTGAAGGATGCAGTCGTAGCGTAACGAAATGGATAGATGGATCTTTAAACGCGCTTTTCTCGAAACCTCATTTTTCGAAACGGTTTACACGATATCTCGAGTTCTAGTTTATCGATTGATTTGAAATTTGTAGAGAATCTTCAGCACACGTCCTGTTGCCGCGAAAACGAAAATTTTTAACATTTACCATTTAACATTTTTTAAAATTTTTTTAATACGCTAAAGACGGCAAAATATGAAGAAAATCGATAATCTAAATTCGAAACACTGGCATTTTGTAAATAATCGATATTTTTAGTTTATTTTGGGTCAGACCATAGCCAGATTTATACCGATTAAGATTCTTCTTCATTTTTTTATTTTAGATCAGCAGAAGGCCCGGAATTATATAAACAGTCAACACATTCTATAAAACAAATTATAACTCGATTGTTTTTACTTTAATGAAATATATTATGTATTTTAGATACCGGATGATACCTAGATACCGATGAATGTATGTGCAAAACCCTAATGCAAAAAGTTTAACTAAAAAGATTGCCCAAACGATGGCATTCAAAACCAGAATACCCCTTTAAAAAGACGGTGGAATAAAATTGTAGGATTTTTTCATCTTGTGGTTGCGAGTGTGGGAATAATTGTTGTTAAATTCTTAAAAGAGTGCGAGGTGATTTTCGGTATGTAATTTTGAGGTAATTGTACGAACGATGGAAAGCGTTAATTGCACGAGATATTTTGTTCAGATAGAAGAGGAAAGTATAGTTCGAATGTGCAGTTTCATGGTCATTAATGCGTTAATTATTCGCCGTGAGAGTGTAGGAACGAGATAAGTGGTTGACTAGAATGCATAACGAAGTGATACTCAACCGAAAGCAAGAGAGTCAGATATTCTCCTTATTAAACCCTTGTCCTTCGTTGTGGTTTTATAAATATTAATAAAATATTGTAAATAGAGTCATCGAAAGTTGTATCTCATCGTAAACACGTTTAAACTTTCACAGTATAAGATTCTTCGTAGTGAGAAATCCAAAATCCTCCCTCTTTCTTTGAACCTTAACAAACACCGATAAAATGTTTCTCCTTGTAATTTATAACACTCATTGTTGATACAAAATCGACACGTCACATGGACACTAGAAATGCACACATTCCTATCAAACTCTCACAGTGGCAGCCAAAAGAATTGTAACGCCAAAAAACTTGAAATTTAAACGCGCTTTTCTCGAAACCTCATTTTTCGAAACGGTTTACACGATATCTCGAGTTCTAGTTTATCGATTGATTTGAAATTTGTAGAGAATCTTCAGCACACGTCCTGTTGCCGCGAAAACGAAAATTTTTAACATTTACCATTTAACATTTTTTAAAATTTTTTTAATACGCTAAAGACGGCAAAATATGAAGAAAATCGATAATCTAAATTCGAAACACTGGCATTTTGTAAATAATCGATATTTTTAGTTTATTTTGGGTCAGACCATAGCCAGATTTATACCGATTAAGATTCTTCTTCATTTTTTTATTTTAGATCAGCAGAAGGCCCGGAATTATATAAACAGTCAACACATTCTATAAAACAAATTATAACTCGATTGTTTTTACTTTAATGAAATATATTATGTATTTTAGATACCGGATGATACCTAGATACCGATGAATGTATGTGCAAAACCCTAATGCAAAAAGTTTAACTAAAAAGATTGCCCAAACGATGGCATTCAAAACCAGAATACCCCTTTAAAAAGACGGTGGAATAAAATTGTAGGATTTTTTCATCTTGTGGTTGCGAGTGTGGGAATAATTGTTGTTAAATTCTTAAAAGAGTGCGAGGTGATTTTCGGTATGTAATTTTGAGGTAATTGTACGAACGATGGAAAGCGTTAATTGCACGAGATATTTTGTTCAGATAGAAGAGGAAAGTATAGTTCGAATGTGCAGTTTCATGGTCATTAATGCGTTAATTATTCGCCGTGAGAGTGTAGGAACGAGATAAGTGGTTGACTAGAATGCATAACGAAGTGATACTCAACCGAAAGCAAGAGAGTCAGATATTCTCCTTATTAAACCCTTGTCCTTCGTTGTGGTTTTATAAATATTAATAAAATATTGTAAATAGAGTCATCGAAAGTTGTATCTCATCGTAAACACGTTTAAACTTTCACAGTATAAGATTCTTCGTAGTGAGAAATCCAAAATCCTCCCTCTTTCTTTGAACCTTAACAAACACCGATAAAATGTTTCTCCTTGTAATTTATAACACTCATTGTTGATACAAAATCGACACGTCACATGGACACTAGAAATGCACACATTCCTATCAAACTCTCACAGTGGCAGCCAAAAGAATTGTAACGCCAAAAAACTTGAAATTTGTTTTTCCTCCAAAAAAAAAAAGGTATTCTACCTCGCAATTTACAATACTCGGTACAAAATTCAAACGTCACATAGACACTAGAAATGCACACATTCCTATCAAACTGTCACAGTGACAGTAAAAAGAATTCTAACGCCCAAAAACCTGAAATTTGTTTTTCCCAAAAAAGGGAATTCTACCTTGAAATTTGCAATACCCGGTACAAAATCCAAATGTTACATAGACAATTCTTGTCAAACTTTCACAGCGGACAACCTAAGAAATTCTAACACCTAAAAACTTGAAATTTGCTTTTTCCTAAAAAATCTAAACGTCACACAGACACTAGAAATGCACAAATTCCTGTCAAACTTTCACAGTGGACAACCCAAGAAATTCCAAACACCAAACACCTCCAAATCTTTCCATCTCAAAGAAAGGTGTTCCACAATTAATTTACAAAATTCCTCTCTGAACGACTCCATTCAAGTTTCATCGAAATTCCCACGACGAAAGCACGATCGTCTGCGCGCAAGGTAGGTACACGATCGTTCTCAGCTATCGCTTGCTCAAAGGCAAAGATAGTCCCAGCGGAGAGCGTCTCTCTCGCGGCGATCCTCCGGATCGAATCGTTCCTTGGAGCAGCGTGAAATGACACAATCTCATCGTCGGTCTGGCTCGCGCTCGCAGGGAACACCTGCGGTAGGCGCGTACGTATGCAAATCAGCCAGGTGTGTATACCTGTACGGCAGCCGCATCGGACACCGATCTCACCCCTCGCACGTCACACATGCAAACAACCACGCGCGCCAGCCGAGGATCGCTACGAGGCCGGAGCGTTCTACGTGTGCCTCGGCCGATCTGACAAATTGCAACGTCATTACTGCCAATTTGTTTACACGCCACCGGGTAGCCGGCAACACGAGGCGGACACCTTGGGCGAGCCGGCTCTCCTCGAGGATTCCACGCATAAGTCAGGCCTGATGGTAGCCGCGCGTGGACGTGTCGCAGCACACCGGATTTCGATCTCGTTCAATGCCGCTCGACTAATCTTCGATAAAGGTGATTAATACGATCGAACCTGTTCCGCATTCAGGAATCTTCCTATTTCGCTGCGAGCTTACGGCGCGAGTGGTATAATGACGAATGACCGCTGCGTAACGTGGCGCAATCAATTGTCTGTTAATTGGAGGCTTGTAGGAAGGAATTAATGAAATATGTGGAATTGAATTGGAAGTGAACACGCGTAAATCTTATTACGAGACGATAAGATTCTATACAAGTTTGCATTATTATTTATTGGTTTTATGAATTACAGCGTGATTTTAGAAATAAAGATACTTATTATGGCTTGCATAAATGCAGGGTGTTATGATTTTTTAGGGATTTTTGATAATGTGAGAAAAAGGGTTGTAAAAAAGGAATTAGTCAGGGACTCGAAACACTTTTTCTTCAATAAAATATTTAGGTTACCTTCGCTTTTTTTAAATGGCACCATGTAATTTTTTTTATTCGATATCGTAGTGACATTGAGACAAATTCAGCGATATTAGATAAAACTGCCTTTCTTCAATAATTTGCTTCGAAAATTATTCTTAAATGTAACAAGGTCCCTTATTAATATGCGAACAAATTTTCGCTAATTTTTTAGAAATTCATATACGCGCGATTATTTCTCGAAGCAAACGTGAGATGCACACTAAGTGCACCGCATAAAATGAATAAAGTAAATGCTCTTAACGTTTCACGTCCCACATCCTTTAACAGTTAATCGCCGTGCCTACTTGTAGAATAATTACTGTAGATACCGATTTTTGCGAAAATTCCAATTACACCAAAGATACCTTACTTCCTACGTACCTCGTACTCACTCGAACCGCAATTAGGCGCTTATTAGCATCTATCGCGCATAACCTACCATGTCTCGAACTTATCGCGGTCATTAAGAAACGTACACACTGCGGTAACTCTATTTCCCGGATCGATTCGGACAACTCGATACATTTCTAACTCCGAAGAATAAAAAAGCACAGCGGCGGGGGAAAACGGAGGAAACCGGGATAACAGGTTTATGCATCATCATCGTACAAGCGTGCGGTACTGCACACGCCGGTGCACGCGTAGCAAGCGTGAACACAGAGGCCGGCGCGGCGCGAAGGGAAATTGCGAGAAGCCGTACAAAGCTCTCCATCTGGAGTCGTTAACCGTGTTGCCGTGGGGGCTGGACGTTGATCACTTTGTAATTGAATAGGAAGCAGGCGATGGGGGTGGCGGCGATGCCGGTAAATACTACGTCATTCTTTTTCGTCGCTCGAATCTCTCGATTCGACTCTCGCTACTCTCACTCGCTCACTCTCGTTGAGTGAACCAGCTTCACCAGACACCGTGTACATATATACGTACGTCTCCTCTCCTCTATCTCTGTCGTCCTTGTTTCTCTCTTCTCTTTCTCCCTCGATATTGCCGATTAAGCGGATTATCAAGCTCCGTTCCCCGACGAAGATTAATTTAATACACGACCTCACGCCTCTCTCTCTCCCACGCCGGACAGAGAGCTTCGGGCGTTCGCAACCCCTCCGAGTGGAAGTTTGGCGACGGGGACCATCGGTGGTGGGGAAGAGAAAAAAAAAAATGAGGAGAGGAAAGACTTCCGAGATGCGACGCCTGTATGCGTTCGACGCGCTACCACGCCGATGATCACGGGGTGGAAGAAACAAGAGAAAAGTGAGATAGAGAGAGAGAGAGAGAGGGAGGTTTTGCGGAAGAAGGAGAAACGGGCGTCGCGACTTAGCGACTTTTCAGCTAACAAACTGCAAATACCTAGACTGCGGCTGCAGGATGACGTTAATTAATATTGCCGACGGTACAGAGTGTCGGTCGTGAGGGGAGGGAGTAAAAAAGTCTATTTGAGGCGGAGGATGGCCGTTGGACGAACGGAGAAGGGACAGGGATCAACTGGCAAGGGAGAGAGAGAGAGAGAGAGAGGAGGGAGAGGTGGTGGGTTGTAGGCGGCGAAGGGTGTAGGGGCGAGGGAGGTCTGAGTTTTTATCATCTCTCCCTCTCGACTCGATTCAGTTAAACTTTGAAATAACCCCTTAATGAGTCTGCCGTGCCGAGTAGACCGGATGCCAACGAAGCTCCCAGATTTTCCTCTCTTTCTCCCTGTCCCTCTTTTCGCTCTTTCGTTTTCTCTCTTTCGTTCCATTTCTGCCACCTGTCCCTTCCCTCCTGCAGGCCTGCGTCACCCACTACTGCCGCTCATCCCCCGTCACCCTAAACCCTCGCTCTCTCTCTCTCTCTCTCTCCCCACTTGCAGCGCGCTCCACTCGGCCGAGACTGCGATCTCGATTATTGCAGGGCTCGTGTCGCTTTATGAATTCGCTTTATGCACCCTGGACGCTTAAACTGCATTAGGTTCGCTCGCGACAGACGCGATTTCGTGTTTGCTTTGCGCGTTAACGACCAGCCGTGATATTTTCGTACGGGGGAGAACGAGGAAGAGAGGAGAGAGAGAGAGAGAGAAAGATCGATATCGTCGTTCTTGGGGAGGTTGGATCGTGACGCGAAGAAACGGATTCCCACCGTGGATCGAGATTCGACGCGAGAAAAGCGCAAATCGTGCGCGATGATCGTCGTATTTCTTTTCTTCAATTACCCGAATCGAGATAATTGTAATGTAAATTGTAGCCGCTGTTACGCAACGTTCTGGGGAAAATTTAGCAGATGTCTCCTTTCTCTCTCTTTCTTTCGGAAGGGTGGAAAAACGGTGGAACCAGAGACTTTAATTGCAATCGCATTCGCTTACGCATCGCGTTGCATTCCTCTCTTTCTTTACCTGCTCCCTCGGAAATAAAGTAGATGGTTGGAAAATTTCGCGCGTAATACAGTTAAGCTCCAACCAGTTACGCAACTTAATCACCATACCACTTACCGTGGCTCGTCTTTTTGTTGCATTCTTCGAGGGTCACCGGCGAAAGAAAACAGGCAATTCCGAGAGGGTGAGTTCGCTTAATCCGTAAATGGATTTGTCACGAGGAAATCGTGGAGTTGAGCAAAAATTCTTATGAGTTGGAACTTCACACTTGAGTCATTTATGCGGCCCTGAAGAGTCTTTCTCTGTAATGCTTTCCACGGAGAAAATGTAAGACAGATTCAACTTTTTGAAATAAGTGGAAAAAGCAGCTACAAAAGATTGCTAATGTAACTTACGCAAAAGGGAGAAAAATTTGTTCAAAGTGAAAATATTGTTAGTAAAGAATCATACGAAAAAATTCAAAATTTGAAACTTTGGATGCACGTGTGTGTCTTATGTTTCAGCTTTCAAAAAGGACAATGTTCAGTGCGAAAATTTTCTTAGTATAAAAACATGTAAAACAATCAAAAATTCTATTTAATTAATCAAACAAGAAATTCACAATTTCTCATAATTAAAATAAAAATGATTCCATCTTCAATTTGTCCAATTTAATTTCTACAACGTGTCCACTTGTAAACGTCAATTTCTACGTCCGACGACGAAAATAACACGAATTACGGCGATAGTTGTCACAGTATAATTTCTCAATTCTCTTTTCTGAGAGAAACGTCAAACTATTGGACTTTCGTTAAAACCAGCCTAGCATTGATAAATTCTCGCGCTACCACGCAAGCGACTATCGAAGGGCCGGAAACGAGCAGAAAAGACAAAGATCGTGGCCGCGCGTCAAACACAGAAAGCCCATTAAGTAGGAGCTCGCGTGTCCAGCGAGCGTCTCTGTAACAATGCGCCACTCTTGCAGGACAAACAAACGTCCCAGCACCCCCTCCGTTTGCCGATTACGTGACCGTCGAATCTTTGCCCCTCTTCACCCTCGTTCAAGCGTCTCGCTAGATCACTGGCCCTTTATCGCCGGCTACATCAATAGAGCACACTCTGAAAAGGTTAAGCTATACAGATAGGGTGCTCGTTTATAACCCTTTTGCGGTTTAACTCGTTCTCTCTTCCACCCGTTGGACGTCGCTTAATCAGAATCGGGGTGGACGATGCGGTATTTTCGGTCCAAGGTGGGATTTAATCGTGAGATCGTAATCAAAGCGGTATATGCGAGAGTGTCTAATAAGACGTAAGCATGTACTCTTTAGAATTTTTAATACTTTCAAAATTTTCTATATTTTCTCTTTTCAATTTTCTATATTTTCTACGTTTTCATTTTTTTATATTTTTTAATTTTTCAATTTTCTATATTTTTTTTTGTTTTGAATTTTCTATATTTTCCATGTATTCAATTTTCTATACTTTCAAAATATTGTGCCTATAGTTTTTGAATTTTCATCAAAATTTCCGTGCAAAACGAAAGAAATCGAATGCAAATTAATAACAAGCATCTGAAATCGATCGTAAACACGTTTGAAAAACAGACTCAAAGACAATTCCACCCAGTGATCTCCAACGTTGCAACAATAACCAATAAACCCTCTCGCTTCACCGAAACCACATTTTCCCTCGACATTAAATCATCGACAAATGAAAACCCCCCGACCATACCCGTACCCCTATCAAATCCGACAATGTATAATCGTACGAATTAAGCAAACACCTCTACACTCACCTGACGAGAACACACGATGCTAATTCGAGGGTGAAACCCTTTCCCCATCCACCTTTCACAACAAACACGAGCGGACGACCCTCCTTCGAAATCTACGAACCGACTTGACCCACAATTTACAAGCCATCATATCCGAATTACACGACCGCGAAAGACAAACATAAACTGGCCCTTGGCCCAACGAATATGCGGCCAAATCTCTTCTCTCTTTCTCCTATATATATATACGCACAGATTTCTGCCGGTGTGTCTGTCACACAGGCACACGTTCCCTCGTGTTTCCTGCCCGGCTAGCCGGTCTGACTTGTCTGCGATTCTGTCTGTACCGGTTAGCATCGGCATTGCTTTGCATTAATTAGACGGAATCCGTGACGACGTGGGTCTGATGGGTCTCGCTAATGGGCCACTGATTTAATTACGCCGAGTCCTTTAACCCATCCGCTGCGTGGATTGCGAAAGAAGGCCACGGCGAATACAACGAACACCGCCACGTCCCTTTACACTCGCTCCGGAGGAACACGCAATCGGAGACTCGGTGAACACGTTCAGCGAGCAGGAACTCCGATGAAAGCTAGTCGACACACTCGACGAGCGTGCGGTACAACGTGGATATAGATGATTGACGGAGATAAGGGCGCGGAGTGACTGGGCTACCTGATCGTTATGACGTGTTGCCAGCTGATGAGAATCGGGAATTTGTTTTATCCTGTTTTGCGAATGATAGTCATTCGATGCGATCGAGAAACGATACAGAAAGGTGGATATCGACGATTTCTTCGTGATAAGGTGTGTCCCGATGCGTAAATTACACGACAGTCTGTAATTACTTGGAATTTCTCTCTCATTCTCGCCGATAGTATCGAAAAAGAATTCCCTCCACCTAGGTGGTATATCTCGCGTGTATCTCGATACGAAGGAGGCACGTTGGTCTTGTTTGTGAAAATTTAATTTTGAATGGGAGGGAAGAGCCTTTTAACGCAGAGGGAAGATTGATGGAGTCGGGGAATTAGTTTCGTAGCAGTTGGGATTTTCTCCTGGTAAGCGATGAACAATTTTACGAGCGGAAGAACGCCGACGAAATTCTACGATCCATCAGGCTGGGGCCGTTTGACATTGAAAATTAGTCATGGAGAACAAATTTCCAGGGATAAATAGAAGCTGAGAGAAAACGTCGTGACACTGCAAAAATGTACAAAGAAGATTAGAAAAAGAGTCTGACGGTGCGTCCTACTGAATCAAACTGAACAGACAATATACAGGCACAACAGGTCTCTTAAACGAACGTTGACAGACACAAGCTGCGTGTCGTAAATCCCGGCCGCTAAATTCGACCGCAATTTCCCAAGTATGTTAAACAAACTAGTCCGTCACGCCTTCGCTACAATAAACCACACCGCGTCACGCATTCGAACCATCATTCTAGCGAGCCTGACATTGAGTACGTCGTTCACCGAGCGTCTGCCAGAGAACGATCTCACCCTCGTCTTCCACTCTCTCTCTCTCTCGTCTAAATACTTAAACTTCGTCACCTTCTTAACGTACGAAACACATCTAAAATTTAACGAGAATCGCGGTGGGAGTCCCACAAGGAAGAAGAGAGTGGATCGCGTTTGTCGCGTTTCCCAACCCTTACTCCATCCTCGCTCTCCTGGTTCTCTGCTC
>NW_017100976.1:132475-133266 GCF_001263275.1 Habropoda laboriosa
CAGTTTATTGTGCAGAGACGAAAAGAGAGGGAGAGAGAGAAGGTAGGAGAGGGCCTGGCGGGCCACGACGTTCCCCTCTCGGCTTTATTTGGCCCTGATTTTTGTTTTGTCTTCGTAGCCACGCTGGAAAACGAGAACCCTCGACTACAAGCGCAACCAGCACCAGCACAATCATCGACGAGTAGAGCCCGCGAGGAGGACGACGACGATGGCAACGATGACTCTGGCAGTCGTCGACCAACTCTTCTCTCTCCCCCCGGGCGCGTTTCATTTCGGTTTTTGGCAACAGAAGCCGGGCCCGGCTAGTTCCTTCCCTCTTTCATTGTTTTTTTTTCCTCTTCCTCTCGCTCTCTCGCTAGCTGTTTTTTTCTCCCCTTCGCGTCCAACCCGTCGTCCTACCGCGTCGCATACATGCACGCGGTGCAGATTTCGTTCTAACGTAACGGAGGAGCAGAGAGGAAGAGAGAGAGAGAGAGAGAAATGGGGAGAGACAGAGAAAACTGGAGGGAGAGAGAGAAAGAGAAAAAGGGAGAAAGAGTGGAAGCGCAGGACGTCGGGGGTGCGTGCCAAGGACGCCGCGCGACTCGATCTAACGAGCTGCACCGCGGCCGGAAGCGGAAGCGCTAAGTAGCGGCGGAGGTAGAGCTCGTGTCGCGGTGCTTTTTCGAGAACGCGCATGCAAATCGGAGCCAAACGGTCCGCGGAGGAAAAACGCGAGCGTACGCTCGGGTTTACGTAACTCTCGGTACTCGCTAAAATACTCCCGTAAAACGTCTGTCTGGTAATACTGG
>NW_017100976.1:133331-146023 GCF_001263275.1 Habropoda laboriosa
GCCACGCCGTTCGTGTGTGAGCTTTCACTGCAGTTTTCGTTAGTCCGCGGTTTCCCGGATCTCGTTCAACGCGCGGCGAGCCTTCGGATGAAGAACTTTCGATGAAATTGCACGCCCGGATGAATTTTCCGCTGATTTTCAGGGAATCCTTCGGGAGAATGTGATTGGCTCGTTTGGTTTGAAAGGCAGGCGCTTTTGAATTCTTGGGTAATTCTGTTTTTTTCGCGTGTACGTTGATTAGAGAGTTATTACGAGGGATGAAGCGTTTTGAGATGATTCTGGGTAAAATATGAATTCTTGGAAATTATTGTAATTCACGAAGACATTGTAATCTTCTTGGCATTATTAACTGTGGTTTACTTAATTCAGCGATTAATTCTATTACTTCCTAATACCTTACACCATCTTTAACTTTAAGACACTAAAACACGAGAAATACAGTGCCCCGAGGAATTTTCCTTACACAAACTTTTCCTTTTATGTTTTCACCTTGAAAATATCACTAATTTCAATAAATGCGTACTTATTATTCCCTCTCAAACATGAAATAATTTTTAAAATTTGTCACAGAAAATTAACGTTAGTATTGGAGAATTAAAGAAAGCTTCAGATCCATCGTAAATTTTTAAAACACTCTGACTTTATTAAGAAAAACAGTGGATTACTCATTGGTACAGCTGATAGCATCTTCGCCGATACTTATCTGCACCATTGAACGATCGCAAGTACTGCGTTATTCGAAGAAGCCAATACAGTTTAGACGCATTCGGTGCACCAGTTAATGTCAAACTCCTGTGTGAGCCAGACACACGGTGCGAGACACCTGACGTGAAAAGGGTGACGAGGAGTAGGCCGCGTTGAAGGGAATCAAGGTGGAGGAGGCGACGAAGGAGACGCGGGGGAGTATAGTGTATAATCAGACTCAAGGGCGTCTGGACCGAAAGCGAGATTCGAGAGAGGAAAGTGCATCGGTGCCAGGCCAAGCGTTTCGTGATTCCTCTTTGCCCCGGAGGTGCTCAACTCTCGCTTTCAAACGTCTCTAGACGCATAATTCGTAGATCTATTTATCATTCCAACCAAATGAAACTAAATCAATGAAAAGAAAAAAGAACATCGAAACAAAGTGGTTCATTACTGACACTCTCTAATTAACCCTTTCACTGCTATTAGGTGCCTATGGGCGTTCTGAAAATTCGGTGCCCTCCCACCTCAATTTCATACTTAATTTTATCCTTCACACACTTCCATCGTAATTTAATGAACCGAATTTTAAATCGACAACGACAAATTTTTCAGCCGTGGTTAACAATTTACACGTGTTACGTATTAACCCTTTAACTGGGGAGCTGACTTGCCGAAAGAGTCTTCTGTGCGCTCCACGTCAAATTATGACGTGTTTTTTATACCTTGAAAAAGAAATTATGTATCAGGTTTAAATTTACGTTTGTCATTTTCTCCGGTTCACTCGTCATCCACGGTGAAAGGGTTAAATGGCAATAACCGAGTGAATTTCTAGAAACAATTCTCCCGAACAGTTTCCTACTTTTAGATACAGTCGAACGGAAGAGTAATCAGTTTTATTTAAATCAGCTTGGCTCATGTTTCTTAACCAGAAAATGGATCGAGAATTTATTGTAACTACCTTTTACGCGGCTTGATACCGTACTGTGTACGGTAGAACGTGTTTTGCATGTAAATATCATGCAAGGGAAAGAAAACATTCATTGCTATGGTGCCCCTGTTAATTGCAACGGTAGTTCCATTTGGAGGCAAGATCAGAATCAGAACGTACTGTCGTAGTAGGGAAATTTAAAAGTCTAAATTGGTAGAAGGGTCTCGCGCGTTTTGTCGCGGCACTCCGGGGACCAATCAGCTTTCTCTCGCATTCGCGGCCTGGCGAAGCGTGAACAAACGTATTTTCAACTTGCTGGCCTACAATACGAAATATTGATTGTAACAAATACGAAATACGCCGCAATGCAGCAGCAGCCTGGTTAAACACACGAACAGTTGCCATGGAACGATTATGTGGCATCGCGACGCAATACGAGAAGTGTCACGGAAAACTCTTCCGGTATCGAACGAACAAATTCTGTACCTTCCGACATTTTTCAACTGTCGTTACCGATTTTACGATTCTTAACACGTTGAACACCGGACCAATTCTACGTAACTTGTCCACGCAATTAATTTTTTATTTTAATACCACACGTCGCAATTGCACAAATAATATGTCAACAGTTGGAGATAGAACTATTTAAATATGCCGTGTGACGCATTAGATGAAAATTTGACAAGTATTTATTCAAATTAAATGCTTTTACTAATCTTGGCGCCGGTCATCGATGATCTCCACGGCATTCAACGTGTTAAATTAATTACAGCGAATGCCGAATGAGTGCTGTAAAAATGGCTGAGATAAATTTATGAAATATTAAGATTCGAGAAATATGACAGTGTCACTCTTCGTTTGTACCTATAAAGGTACCTAATTAGAGCTACAATACCCGTGTTACCAGTTTTTGTTCAGAACTTAATGTGGGTAAATAACACGTGGTTGAAGTTCTTTAACACATATGTATTCAATAAGGACAATTGCACAACGAAGATAACAATGCATTAATCGGAATATTGATCAGCTATTGTTTACTCCCCTATTCCAGCTAACTCACTGCCGGCTTCGCCAATCTCAAACCTTTTCGAGCATCAGCCATAGATCACACCGACTCCCAGAATGTCCAGCTATATACAAAAAAAAACACACACGACATTCACGCCATCATTCACAACACAATTCGTAAATCCAAATCCACACTTAAGACGCATTGCCACGATAGTCTCGAAAGGGTTAATTCGTAACAAGCCTATTTTGATGACACAATTAACCACCCTGTACAAATCTTCGTATTTCATCCTGGCTCCAGATAAATCAAAGCTCTTCTGTTAATTCTCGATCATCGAAAGAACATTTCAGAGAACTATCGCAATATCAGCATCACACCAACTTATCGTCTATCGTGAAAAAGTTTCTCCTCTATGCACGCGGACCTCTCATTGATCCGACCTCTTTACCAGCAAACCGACCAATTGCTCTCCTTATCGCTGTGCAGAAAAAGAGAAGCCTGATTCCCCGCGTTGAAGAAACTGGAATGCGCTGGAACGCGCTTTCTCGTCCGACATTCGCGTAACCAAAGTTCCACGAAGGTTCTCCGAGTTTGTATCGCGAGAACGCGCGTTATTATTATCCTTTCGAGAATATTAATTAGAGACGACGACGATGTTGCGGGGCAAAGCCACGGACACGCGTTTCCGAGAAAGTCACACCGTTCAACTGGTTTCCCTCCGCGGGGAAGATCTCCGCGAGATATTTCGAAAACGTTTCCTCCAGGGTGAACGGAACTTTTTATCCGCTTCCTTCTTACCTCGCAGATTCACCTTTGTCCCTCGAAACTTGTCCGTGACTTAATGTCGCGAGACGCGGCTCCTCGAGATTTAGGTAAGCGCCGGACCTTTCTCTCGGAGGCTATCGCTGTGATCAGTAGTGGTAATTAGACTCGTATTGTTTGCATATGAATTCTTCTGCTTTATCTTTGTCTCGTAACGCCGAGCTGCGCTCGTCGTGGAAATTAAAGCGAGGTGTGTTTGTAGTAAAGTTCACTTTAGTTTGGAGGATTGGCAAGTACGAATTGGGCGTAATATCGAATCTTCTTCTATTTAACGGAACATTTAAGCAAATATACTTAGTTACTGAAAAATCTAAGGAGCTTAATTCACTCCTAATTAAATGTGCTTTGGTAATTGGAAAGAGATCAAAGGATTTTTTTAACAAATCTTTCATAAATATTTAGTTAACCTGGTTGAAGTTATTATGCCGTTTGTAACACTGAGAATTTCTCTGTACTCTCAGACTTTATATCGTGTAATATGTATTGCGTCGCACGCAAATTCACGTGAGCTCGCCTCGGTCTGGCGGATTACAGCCATAAGAATCTGTTCGATTGTCCTTGTCCGGTCGCGCAGCCCACCGGCCAGTAACACATTATAAAGTAATAAACAGTCCTTTCCAGCCGTCTTCCTAGCCCCTAACAAATTCCTTCCCTACCATAAAGCAGTTCAAGTCGCATACTGGTCATGTTTCCTATCCCTTTCCCCTTTCCGGGTTTTTCCCAAATTATTTAAACTTTTGCCCACCACCTTCACCCTCACGTTCTCCTTCTACTAGTTTCCTAATATCCAATCACACCTCCGCATTTTTCGAGACCTTCTTTTCCACCACCTTCAACGTCCAACCAATCAGAACATACACCGACCCAATATATACCCACGCACCACCACAAAATAAGGAGTTCAAAAAAGACACTTCACGAGGACAAGAAAAACCAAAAGACACATCTCAACTATCATTCCTTACCTCCGGAAACGTTCGTAAGGAAAAACACTGTACGATACGCGGTGTTGAAACATCGGAGTGAAGAGTTACGACCTTCACTAACGCGTCGTCTTTAATAAAGTAGATCGCGTTGCATCGCGAACTCGTGCAAAAACAGAATCATTAGTCACCTTTGGCCGCCAGACCGAGGTGCCGAATCTCACTTCGGCCGATCAGACCCCCTTGGTCTACCATGCGCCGCGCGAACGTCGTTGTTCGCGCCCGCGGTAGGTCACAAAACGGTACCGCTACTGTACGATACGCGGTGTTGAAACATCGGAGTGAAGAGTTACGACCTTCACTAACGCGCCGTATTTAATAAAGTAGATCGCGTTGCATCGCGAACTCGTGCAAAAACAGAATCATTAGTCACCTTTGGCCGCCAGATCGAGGTGCCGAATCTCACTTCGGCCGATCAGACCCCCTTGGTCTACCATGCGCCGCGCGAACGTCGTTGTTCGCGCCCGCGGTAGGTCACAAAACGGTACCGCTTTCGGGGCTGACAATTCTGCATTGACAAATTCGGTCCCCCGAAAGCGGCTCACAGGCATCCCCTTCTCCGAAGAAACGCGCTGCGAGCGCAAGGAGAGGGTTGTCGCCACCATTTAGGCACCCTGATTGCTGAATTTCCACTTCACAAAAATGTATAAAGAGCGAGCTCACCCTCGCCCGTCAAGTCAGATCACGAATAAAGGTCAACTAAACATCAATAAAAAAGAACAGCCTCCATATTCCTTCTCAACGAGGTTCGGAATAGTTAAGTCAAGGCTGAACCACAGCGAGCTTAGAACCGAACAAGGTCGAACGCTCGCAACAATATGTAAGTTTATTTTAATTTATTCACAACTTGATTGCTCAAGTGATTACTTGACATAAAGTTCATAAAATTCCTGGTAAGTTACAATTGCAATTCCTGGCAAGAAAATAATTCTCATTCCTCCCTGAAAAATTCGATATTTCATACTACACAATCAAACAATTATTAAAAAAAAAAAACAAATTAATAATAAACTGAGAAAAAATTGAACACTAACTCAAATGGAAAGCAGTACACAGAATGAAAATAACAAAACTTCTAATCAGAGACAGTAGCAAAAATCGATCCTGTCCCCGAACAAGAATGTAAATCACCCAGTCTGCCACACATTTCCACATGTCACCCTTCTTCTTAAACAGCACGGAACGAATCTCTACATAGAAGGAGTGGAGGACGGCGTTTACCACCAGGCTACAACGAGGACCGAAGAACATCGAGGGAGGGTACAAACAGAAGAAGCGCTAACTCAGGAAAAATAAAGACGATCTGTAGAAACAGGTAAAACGGACCGGCAAGAGGAACGCGCCCGCGGCCATTACGGATGCAAATCCGCGTACGAACCGTATAAAAGATTTGCAAGAACAAATACACGCTCGAAGAAGCTACGGTGGACGAGGAGAAGGAGCGAGAAACCCTGAGAAGACGGGAAGGAAGAATAAGAAGAAGTAAGCAAGGGGAGCCGGTCCCGATGGATTCAAATAAGGATAAATATTTATAAAAGAGTGCGCCGATAGAAGCGGCTGTTCGAGTCCCTTGGGATAGCCACGTCGGTGGGGAAGGCGTATGGTCCAGCGTGCAGAGCGCGAACGTGCGCGTCGCGAGGAAATATTGGCTCTCTCGCGGGCGTAAAGCCCCGATCACACGGAGCCGGTTTTTCTCGACGGCGGGAAAAAGTCGCGAGATGTAATCAGTGGAAATAGGAAATTCGTCGGTGGGTAAAGGTTGATGTTGGTTTTACATTGTTTTATGTTAAAATGGATCTTACATGGATTTACAGACACAATTTGTTCAATTCTGACACGTCGTCTAGAATCGATGGATGATGTAGCGACTGTCTGATCGACTGAACTTTTTGCTTCTACTTCTCAATTTGTTCTCTCGGACTCGTTGACCCTTTGCCCCGTTCTGCCCTCGCATTTCCACTTCCAAATGTTGCATTTGGGTCCCTTGACGGGGGTGAGTTTTTGGGCCTTGGTCAACGCACAACGCCAACCACTCACCCTCGAGGAGAGGGTGTTTTGCGTGAAGTACGCGTCACCTGGGCTTATGTGCCTGGGCTCGCGCGGGTTTATGATACCGCAATTGCTATTCAGATGCACGAAGAAACTCCAAATTCGTTTGGAGCCCTCCTGACAACAACGAAACATTAAACGCGTGTTCAAACCTTAATCTCAAAATCTGTATCGTAAACCTGGTCTAACTTAAGTATCCTTAACACACTTATATGAAGAATTTGTGTAGGTGCAAATTCGAAAAAGTGTCGAGCAACTGGAGATGCCTCGAATATAAAATATAGATACTGTTATCTGTTCATTTTCTCCGAAAAACTGACTTCCACGCAAGCATAAAAATTTCCTTGAAAAGTCCTGTACAAATGTCCCAATACCCACGGACAAGATCGTAGATATTTTTCTCCATAATTCGCGATGGAATATTAATTCCACATTTTTCTCATCTTTTTCTGCGAAATTCATTTCAATCCGACGACACGATTCGTCCATTTAATATTTTCTGTCCAAGCCAGGCTCGCGAAAGCACTCCGAAAATTCACCTTGGATCCAGGAACGAGGCGCAATTAATATCGAAAATAGCGACGCGTTAAAATTCAATTAATTACGAGCAATCGAATACGCTGTTGGTCCGCGGTGCCGGTGAATATTAGACAAACGTGTATATACAATGCGAGTTACTCGATGGTCGGTTGCACTGATTAGTGACAGCCACATCGACGAGCGAGAACATTGAAGTTCTTGGTAGCTGGTTACATCGTAAACCAGTCCCGGTGCAATCTGCAACTGCGTTATGTTGCAGTCAGATGCGAAGTGTGCGCGTGCCAACGGTGTACATATGCGACATCTATACACACGTAACGCACCGGTATTCCGTGACAGTGTGACCGCAGTGCTATTGTAGAAAATATGACATTATATCATCAAATATTGCAAATGATGGTGTATCGATTGTTTCACATTCGACGTGCCAATAAATACGTTGCGGCGGATACGTGAATTACGCGACGTATAAATTTTCAAAATCCTTTCTACCTTTTTAATCGTTGCATTCGTATGCATAGTTTGGCAACAGTTTTACGCTACGCTTGCGCGTCGAATAAATACTACCGTGCTTCGCCGGTTGAATATCGTCGCAAATATTGTTTGTACTCGTGAAATATTTAGCGCTATGCGTTTTTAGATTACGTCCTTTTTTTAATATTCGGGCAGGACAGGAATCGTAAGATCGTGGAAAGTGTAGATTGAAATTTAGCCGGATCATGGAAGACTCGTTTATTTTCTCCGTAATACTTTACGAGGACAACGTTTGCTTCTTTATAACTGTTTATTCTCAGCGTGCATCGAAAGAAGAGAAACCGAGTACGGCGACTAAGAAGTTCCAAACAAAACCAGTCACAGAAGCAGGATGTTTTCTAAGCGAGTTAACGGAAATTCAATTTTCCCTGGTTTTCATTCACTGCCGTTGCGCTCAAAGAACGCTGCTGAAGAAACGAAGAAGAGATACTAACCGCATTCCTACTTCATTTTTCTTATCACAAAGAAAATTTTAGCTTATTGCGTGCATCCTTGTGCAACCTTGTACTACCTTTGTTGTAATTACACCGGCTTCAGAACAATTGAGACAATCGTGTTTCGAAAAAATTCGTTGTTTCCGAGTTCTACGTTGCTACAGCCAGTGCTACTTAAATTTAGTTAAAGCTGCCACTCGTTTTACCGAAGGTTTCATTACGGTTAACGCGTTGAATGTCAGGAAAATTTTATGCGGCTTATTCGCGACGCGAAAATGAAATTTTTCAAGCGAAATATTAAATAAAACGACTAAATTTTGCCGCGTTACCATACTCTGTGCATTTATCTACTTTAAGGTCGATAATATCGGCGTTAAAATTTCCGGTTTCCACGGGAAATAGGGACGCATTTAGTTCAACGTCGGGACACAGAAATTCATGATTGCTTCTCTTCGAGTATAAGTTTACAGAGAAGGAAACGTCACGAGATTTGAAGAAATCAAGGAAAAGTAAGAAACGTGACATAAATTGTTATAAAAAAAAAATATTAAAATTTTCAGTGGAACAGTTGCGTACAATCGTACAGAAAATGAGATACAAAATTCCTTAAATACGTCTAATTCCTCCATGGTGCATCATGGCAAAAATTTGAAAAATACTAGAGTGTTAACAACAACCCTAAACTTCCTGTCAAATCGAACAAACACTCGAAAGTAGACATCCTACCTGAAAAAGCCTCCAACACAATCAATTACCCCGAAACAACCCTCTTTGTAATTACTTCGCATTTTTACTTTGCATTATTCCAAAAAAGAAAGAAAAAAAAGAAAGATCCCTTACCGATAAATCCCCCTTGTTCCCTGTTTGCTACAGAAAATTCATTTTCGCCCCGAAAAGCACGGAGCACGTCACTCGGCGCAACGAAATTGAAAAACGTCCGTCAGCTAATTTCTTTCTAGAGCGTTCATCATCTTCTTACGTTATTCCGGGGCCGTGTGACGGGGACGGGCGGACAGTTGCAGCTGCCGCCAGAATTTTTCTAGCTCGGTCCTTACTGAAGCGGGCCATGCGTAACGATGCTACAGTAATTAAAACTAACCCCTCTCTCGTCGCGCCCGCGCGCCGCGCGACACGCCGCGTCGCGACGCGACGCGCCCCGGCTTCTGGCCGTCGCTGAAGCTCGTCCGGACGGTACGCGCCGACGGTTTTTAATTGAAAAAATTTCCAAGCCAACTTTTTTACAGGCGGCGTTGGTAGTGGTGCTCGACGACGCCTTTCACGCGGACCTTCGCTACGAAAGGCGCGTGCGCGGCCTTCAATTAAAAAACAATAACTGTCGGCGGCGGCACGAATATTGTCCGATTCTGGCCCGGCGTTCGGTGAACTTCCGCGGCGAAAAACGCGATAAATCGTTGCGGCCGGGTAGCGTTCAAGGTAAAGGGAACGTTAGTAACGCTGACATTGTCGATTCGATCGGTTCTTTTCTTTTTTCTCTTTTTTTTCATCGCAAATTCCATGATGCTTTCTTTATGACCGTTCGATTGATTGATAACGGAATAGGGGAGAGTCGATTGAACGAATAAAGAGGGGAGATCGATGTTCTGCTGGATTGTGTTTAACTTTACGTTAGTCGGGGGTGAATTTTGATGACATTTTTCAGGATTCAGTTTGCATCGTTTCCAAACCACGAATTATTGAAGTTACATTGATAGATCTGAGAGTGAGGGGAATTTAAAGTTTGCGAAATGAGATAAATTGATCCTCTTTGCAATTCCAAAAAGACGGAATAAAAATTATGATGATTTTTGTAGAAATTTTCTGGTCCAATTTTGCAAACATAAAATGCGTAGAATTCAATTTTACACGCCTAACATAGAATTTCATTCGAACAATTTGCGAAAATTTTTCAGAGAAACTGATTAATTCAAATAAAATCTCCATCGCTACAGTTCAGCGTGGCTGGCCGAGATCAGCATAATAAATGATCTCGTTAAAAACATTACGCTACGATTTACCGAAAAAAGCAAATCCCCGACGCAATGTATCTTGATCGTGCTTCTCCTATCTCTCCGCTATTTCAGTACCTAAACTGCTAACGCCATCAATCTTGCTACTCGTTCTCCGGCTCTTTCAATATCATCAACTCTACTTCAAAATCTACTAAAAAAAAAGTCAACGTTCTACCGTTCGCTTGAACGCGAACGAAAGAGAGAGCGAGAGAGGGAAACTAGAAGGATGGGTAGCGAACGCAAAAAAGAATAAAAAAAGTCCGGCTAGTACTTCGCGCCACGGTTAATTGTTTCGCGGAGCAAGGGCGGAAATTTCAGTTTGCAAAAACACGAGGGCAGCCTTGGCGGCGCGAGGCGCGGAGAGAGGCGCAGGATGCGCGGGTGAAAAGATCGATCGGTGGATTAAACCTAAGCGGCGTGAAGCGTATCGATCGCGCGGCATCGTTCGACTGCAATCCGGTTTCTGCTGAACAACGCGGCACACCCGGTGACTCGTATTTCAAGGGAGAAACGAACCGCGTTCCGGACACGACGACCGCGATAAAATCGGCCGTAACGACGGGGCCCCCTATCCCCCATATCAATCCCATGAACGAACAAGAGCCGGCTACGCGATGCTTCGTAAAACACCCGATGACAATCAACGCCGCCACCCGTGGACTTGGCTTTAATGCTTCCCTCCATCGCGACGACGACGACGACTACGACGTCTACAGCGAAAAATCCGGCCTTGCTCGCTTTTCTTCGATTTTTAATAAAACACACCAACGACGACCAACCACCGACTCGTACCGTAAAACAATACGATCTTCCGTCGCGTGGAAATTTTATCACTCTGTTGAATCGCTTGCAAGTTGGATTTTGTTTGTCTCTCGACGCTTCTTTTTTCAAGAGAGAGAGAGAGAGAGAGGTGAAAGGGTAAGTGTGATTATTTTCGAGCTTGAATGTCACACGAAAGAATTGATTTTTTTTTTATTTTGTGAATGGAATAAGAATCTTATTTTTGTTATGGAGAGTATGTAAAGTAGGAGGACACTCTATAACGCGAGGAACATAATGCAAATTAAGTTTAATCGACGTCGCTTTTTGGGTCAAAGTTAATTAACCGAAAATTACAAAATTGCAAATTCAGAATTTGTATGTTCACTTTTTTTGTCGCGTTTTATGGGGTCCTACTGTACTATATATTTACACTTTTACTCGTAGAGAATTATTACAGCCAGAAAGGGGATTGGGACAGTCATAGATCAGACCTCCGGCTGAGGCGATAAACCTAACCACGTTAGAATTTCGCAGTAGAATTACAGAAATTATTTAAATCCTTACACAAGCAACTTTACCGAAATTGCTATTCAGACTGTTAATTTCCCGATAATAATATCTATTAGATTTTTAACAGTTTATCGAGAGCAGAGTTAATATTTATATATAAAAAAACGGCACTGCAAACAGACTGCAAACTGAACAAAGAAAAAAACAGGAATGCACGCAGTACGTGAGAATGCTTAATCCTTTGACTACGAAAGCGTATATATACGTTCTCACAGATTTATCAATATATAAGGAAGACGTAAATATACGCAACCTACATTTTTATAACTGTAACACCTTATTTACTTTTTTTATTTTGGTCAATGAACATAATATAACTAACCGAACACTTGAAAGAATAATCAAAATCACATTGCTCCATACATCGTTTCCCAATAGTACCTAACATCCCTGATACAGTATACCATTAAATTCCCTAAAATTCACAATCGTCAGAGTAACACAGCCCAACAATCCCGTAACATCGCGTACATTCAAATCTCCATTAAAACACCCTCGGAGAACAGGACCAACGAACACACAAAATACCCCAACAATCAGTGGTACCAACCGCAGAGGCAACAGCCGAGCATGTCCCGAAATATAGAACCGAAACAAGCAATTTAAGTGCATTTTCAGCGTGGCTGACGACGTGGAAAATCGGCGTGAGTTATTTCCGACTTTCTAACGAGATCGCCGGGCGCGTCGTGTTCCCCGAAGATAAGGTTTTAAGGTCTTAATCCTTCGAGTCGAAAGAGAATGGCTGGTGACGAGGGTTGCCCAGTCTCTCTCTGTCTCTCTCTCTCTCTCTCTCACTCTCACTCGATAATCTGCGTTCCTTTCGACGATTGTGGGCCGCGGATTAGCCGGTGGAAACGAACGTACGAGAGGAACGACGAGATCCGCAGAGTTCGAGATGAAAACGGAGCGGAGAATTCGCGAAACGAAAAGGTCAGGAGGACAGTGGCGACGTGAGTCGTGACGCAAACGACTCACAGCCGTGCAAGGGCCGTAGAATTTATTTCACACGACGAGTGATTTAGTGTTACACAGGAATCGTTGCGTCGATGAATTATGACGCGACTCGCGCCGGCCACGGGATCCTCGTGTTATTAAGTGACAGCGTACAAGTATGCGCTCTTATAAAATTTATCGACGCGACTGCGAACCGTGGAAATTACTGTGTACGACCAGCTCAAAGCGAACGACGGCATCACCTGGTGACTACTCGCGAGCAGTGATACACTGTCGAGATGATTTCGTTTCTGGGACATTCGAGGGACTAGGTGTAAATAAGATTTCAATGGTCGCCAGATTTAGGGGGACATAAATTAGCGCGGTGATATACGGGGAAAGAGACGGAAGGTAAATTACGTGGGATATTAA
>NW_017100976.1:146052-153514 GCF_001263275.1 Habropoda laboriosa
TGCATTTTAAACTCTGGTCTTGAAACGACGAGTCACATTTCTGGCGCAGATTATGGTGTTAGCTGTGACGAAAGAAGAATTCTTCGGAATAACTTCAGCTTGTAGCGTAAGCATTTTTCGCCTAACTATACGACGCGCCCCGAGCCACGCACCACGCGACCCCCCGTAGCCTCAGGTAGTGGGATGGCGGCTCGCGCGCTCCCGAACCTGCGAAAAGGCTTGACCGCCCTGATTGGTCGGGCCTAACTCCAGTAAAACATACAAAAGACGGCTTTTCGCCGTAAGAAATCAGTCTTTCCGGGAAAGCCGAACATAGACTGTCATAGCAAACATCGAGCAGACGTCTCCTACGCGGGTTTACAGACGTCACTCAGTGCCTTGCAAAAGAAGTCAGTACGGTACGAACGAGGACTTCAGGACTGGGTTTTCCGCCCTGTCTCTACCCCCAACGTCATCCTTACCCACCAACCTCCTAGATGCAGACGCTCCTACGCGGGTTATAGCGATACCTCTAGGTCACCTCCTAACTCTCCCACACGCCCTGCCCCGAGAAAACAGATGTCTCTTTCGCGGGTTCATAGACGACAATTTCTCTTCCTTCTCTACACTCTCCCTTCCCACCCCCCTCTCCTTTGGAAAATCTGGCCGTGCCACAGCGTAATACCCCGTGACAATCGCCGCGTCCGCGACTTCTCACTGAAGACCGCCCGAGTCGCGCCTACACTTGTACATCCCCGGCGATTTGTACCTCGATTCCACGGTTTTCTTTTTTTTAATAAAGAGTGTTACGAAAAACCACCCTTACAAGCTTCGATTTGAATCTAACGACTCGACGAATTGACTCGACGTCGATTTTAGTCACAGGTACTCCTATGTCCAGTCGACATTTTTTAATTGCCAGTTTAAATATGTACTATATTTCGCGATATTTCTTTTATACTCATGTAGCGACCAGCTACAATACCCGGAGAAGTAACATTTGGCGTGCAGACGACCAGCACGGTTTATGACGTGCGCGCTTGAAAAGCTATTTTTGAGGAAACCGTTTTAGTTTATTTAATTTCTAGAAATCCGACAACGCATGTCCGCGTAGAAACTTTCTTCGACGGCCTCAATAGTAAATTGCCGCGTCATAAGCCAAGGGTTTCCGAAAGGTCCGCCGTACGAGGCCCAGAGGCCACGACCGGACACGTTACGAGTACCTGACCTGGAGGAAATTCCGTTGTGTTGTCAAATCTCCAATGTGAAATACACCCCCCGCCAAGTCGCACCGCGGTCCTGGAAAAAGCGCGCCATGGGCGCAAGGGACACGCAACGACTTGTAAGAAAATTACCCGATTGGCTAACATCGATGCGACGGGTTAGGCAATCAGGAAAACTAACAAGGCGACGAAAAGTTAGTTGGAAAAAGGCGAGACGACAGGAGGCAGTCTAGCGCGAACCTCCAGCAAAAACACTTGTATCAATAAAGACTTCACCGGACTACCGTGTGGGTACATTACGTAACCCAATAACACGCATTTTCATTATCCTTCACTTAGATAAGCAACCCTTTTTTGTAACAAATAAGTCCAATTGTTACAGAAAAGTGTCACATGAAGCAATTATTTATAACTGTCCTTTAAAGTACATTTTAAATAAAACACTTAAAATAATGCGGAGTTACTGGAAAGAGAGCGAAGAAAAAGAATTCGGAGTGCAACGGGTGGAAAAACATATTGCATGTAATATTCTGTTTTTTTTATTTAACGCTCTATTAACACAGCGAATAGTCGAGGCAAAATCGAGGTTAAATACACGGCTAGATATGAAACGAAGGAATGTAAATCCTCTCGTTACAAATGACACGTGATACGGAAACAGTTTCCGTTCACAGTTTCCTCTCAACTGTGCTCTACACGCATTTCCTTGCTCTTTCTGAGTCAATGCTCTTTGCTGCAATTTCCAGCGCAACACGTAACATCTATTTCCCTCGATTTTTTCATTAATCATATTTCCCCGAGATATATAAAATTGACAGGATTATCCGTCGCTGTTATCGCGGCTCGAAATTAATTCCCCGACAAAAATTCCATTCACGTAACAAAATCTAACACACGACACGGGGAACTTGTCCATGAATAACAATTTGAAAGGTTCGCGAACGTGGCGGATCGTTAATCCCGGCTTCGATGAAAACAATTTATTCCATCGAATTACCGAGCCGTCAGTGTCGGTCGCGTCCTACACGTAGCATAATGATACACGCGCCGGTTCTCCAAAAAGCTCTGGAAAATTGATGCTCGTGTAGCAAACCGACACTGAACGGTCGGGGGATTTTCCCGTCGGGCGGTTCTTTTACCACGCGGCTCGATGATCTGGACGTCGAAGATCGATGACGATCAACGTTCCGCGGAATGATCTCGCGTCAGTGGACCGCGAAGCGAGCTGCCACGTCGCGAATTTATCGCGTTTACACGCGAATCCATGCGGTAAGCGGGAAAAGCGCCAGGACAAAATGCCACCCTAAGCCTCCGCTTCCTTTCGCAATATTATAATTCGACAACTTCGACGGGAAACGAGCGTCGGTTGCCAGGCAAATGAAGTGTTTTACGCGTTTACGGCGCGTGTCACGTTCGATGTGCTCGAATATTGTTTAACCCCTTCCGTGACGATTTTTTTTGCAAGTTGTGCACTAGTGGGTGATTAAATTATTAGAGCCGCGATAGGAAAAATATGTTTTTTGTTTTTGGGTAGAAGTAAAATCGCGATATCGAGATTTTCACGCTAGATCATTTTTAATTAACGATTGTTCGCTAGAGATTAGTGATACAGTTAAACTTAGCTGAAGTTACAAAAATACAGTTAAGAAGTAAGAATAAACCTTTTGCTGCAATTACAGCCTTGATTCTTTTTTCGATACATTTTAACACTTTACCGACCGGAAGCCTATTAATCGGCTTTTCGCTGCCAACGCTTACCGCCCTTTAATGTTATTCATTCTAATTTCCAGACTTTCACGGCCCGGATTGATACGAGTGGAATTATTTGAGGCTTCCGGATCAATTAAACACTGATTGGTCAAATCACTGATCCAGAAAATAAACACAGGTACTTAAAGGAGTGAACACCCAGACGCACACTATTATCAGTACGTCTCCAGACCCTGATGAAGTTAGCTGCAATGCTGGCGAAACGTCGGAATGCAAATTCTTTTGGACACGGCTTAGACCCGGAAGCCTCAAATAATTCCACTCATAATTTTAATTTCGCTGTAATAAGAGAAAGCGAACGATATAGCAGGCACTATCGCGAATTTTAATTTAAAATTTGTATAACTGTAAGAATAAGCGCTTATATTCCCGCACGAAAGTAAGAGCGGTCGGTAAAGTGTTAACTAATTTACTGTGCGTTATAAGTAGTGAAAACACTGCGATAAAAATTCAAATGCTCGAGATCTATAAAGCAACAAAGCTGTAACACGTGGTTCTCAAGTGGCGATTTGCAGTACTCATTCAAAATAACGTCCATGCGACAGATAATATTGCCTGAAGTGTCGCCAAGTGTGTATTTGCAATTTGTAAACATCAACGCTTCGTAAAAAAATAATAAGAATTCGATATAACTAGGTTTTCATCTGAAAATTAATCGTTGTGACGTAAAACCGTAGAAGTGGCTCTAATAATTCGATCATCCACTGTATTTTACGTCATGAGTGTGTCTCGTCATTGTAAGGTAAAGGGTTAACATTGTGTTAAAAAATGAAAAACAAAATTGCCTTGGAATATGTTGTGTCACAAAATTGTCAATTAGTTTGTAGCGATTTTATAATTGAACTTGCTAGGTTGTATCATAAATTGGTAGTAACAATTGCCAGATGTCATCAATAATGTTGAGGGGTTATATTAAATAAATGACTCGTGTGGAGTAAGGTAGGTAAATAATTATATTTTAGACGATGTTCACAAGACAGGCGCACAATTAGAACTGCCTACAAAACGTGGTGACAGTGTGCACATTTATACTTGGGGTGTTCGTAGACATCCCCAAACCATATTTAGCGGACGTGTCGTAAACGTACCGCGAAGAAGAACTCGATTCTTCCAATATTTTAGGATGTCGATTTTTCCACACAGTACGCATAAAACATTTTGCTTCAACAAATAACAATATCATGAATCAATAAGTAACGATCTTGAATCTTTCTGTTATACATTGTACGCTGTGAAGAAATCGATTCTATTTCTAATAAACGGTAATCAAAATCAACTATCAGAGTTGTGATCCAACGAGGCAAAACTTAAACGCAACCTAATGGAAATCGGAGTTCAATCAACAATAGTTACAATTAATGCTAGTCAAATCAATCTGTACAGTTTAAATTCATCTACCACGTGGCCAAGATTTACCAACAGGAGTGAAAATACAATAGAGAAAATTATACTTTAAATCAAGAACCAATCGAATGCATTGCAATTATACAAGTGATAGATAAATTAGTAATTCATCGTTAACGACTGAACACAATACTTAATTAGGGAAGAACGACGATTGCAAAAATTCATTCTGCCATTGTATTCGCTAGACTAAACTAATTTCGAATTCAGAAATTTAGTTCATCCCTAGCACGTGTCGAGTCACGTATCGTTCTGACGAAGGAAATTAAAATTCTAATATAATTAAAAAAGAAAGATAGTTACGCATACGAAAAAAATTATACAGATAATCTTCGCATAGCACGAAAATTCGTATCGTGTTAAAATCGCATACCAAAGAGTGATGCCGTTCCAAAAGATAAAAAAAAGATTTTTGCTTTAAAAATGCATTACTTTAAAAATAAAATGACATAAGTAAAAATTTTATTTAAGAATTTTTTATAACATCTTGATGTTAAAAAAAAAAAATTAAAAATTCAACTTTTGTCAAATATTAATTTTCGTTTTACGCTTTCTTGTATTAATGATTCTTATCTTCAAAATATCGAATTTTACGAAGGTCATCTGTACCAAATTTCCCAATTCTCGAAACTTTAATGGTCCTTCGAACGTTGTCTTCGCTAAAACTACAACCATTAACCGCCTATTTTACACGAATACCGTATGAAAAAATATCTTAATTCGCCGGATGCGGGATCCCCTTTTATCGAGTGTCGTGGCCCATCGGCGAGCCACGTGGCACAGAATGCGTTAATTTATAAGGAGGATATGCAGCTAGAAGATCCGGGTCGGGGTACACGATCTATTCGTGTACGGGATATCTGGGTCAGAATGCGCGATTATTATTTCTTTACGATAAATAGAGGCGGTCAGGCGTACGATCAATTTTAGCCGCGGCCGCTGCTGGAAAAAGTAGCATATAACCGCGAGCATCCCAATGGTCGAGTGATATATCGCCGTGCATATTTCACCGCGAGGGAAAAGAGAACTGGTACCGGTCGTCGCGAAAATCGCGGCGGCTGTAACCGCGGAATCGCGCGCCGCCTAGACGAATTCCCAATATAAATATTTGAGCCGGTTGGATTTCCGCGGCGTATCGCGCGTGATTGACGCGCACGTTGAAACGAGAACTCGGTTCGTTTGCCTTTCGACAGTGAGAACGTGGTTTCTGTCAGGCTTGCACCACCGCGCGACGTCCTCGTAATTCGCTGATTACTTTTCCGATTGAAATTAAGACAGAGCTGGGGGGTTATACCGTGCAACGTTCGGCGAAAGGTTGCTCGATCGGTGTGATTGAATTTTCTGGGTAATTTAAGGGAAGTTTAGATACCGAAAATTGGTAGGTGACGTTTTTCAGAATTTATTCAGTATTTTGGGAGAAAGTGTGAAAAATAGAGGAGATTGAAATACTTTGTTTGCCCGTTGATAGAAATTCATTATTGCGCTTGAATATTCAGTAGTAGGTATAAGTAGATTTTGATTATCAGTGATTATAAAAGTGATCTAAGTTATACGTCTTTCCTTTTCAAATATTTAGACAGTTATCTTTGGAACTTGAACTGAATTCTGTTTAATCACAAACGGTTCCAAAGAATTCGAACTTTTTCAATTTTTTACTCACAATTAGACCACTTATATTTTACACTCATTGGCACACATGTTCTCCATATAATCTACAAAACATAGTGCAATTAAAAATTACCAAAGGTTATTAAATAGTACGCAAAAATTTTAGGTAACCCAAATCTTAATGCGAACTTGTCAACTAACAAGTAAAAATTAGTTAATAATTCACTTCACCTAGTAATTTACCCATTCAGGAGTTACCCAAAGTACATATCATGATGTCTGCATGTTGACAAGAAACAAAGCAGAGTAACTAGTAAAAAATTCCCATTTCTCCTTAATTACATACTCAAGATATCCAACTCCTGCCTGAAAAACAGAACTAAAATTACTCCAATCACAAACAACCTCAGAAAACCTACAACAATACTCATCTGCACCCAAAATCAAAGCCACCCCGGTAACCCCGCATCAATCACCGAAAACCAAGCACCCACTACGCCGCAAATCGTCAAAATTTTCCCCCAATTGGCCGAGGCCGGTATACGAATGAATCAACGTCTGTCTACCGTTTTCTTTCCCCTTCGAGGATCTTCGGGCTATCCGGCAAAGGAGCAGGAAGATTATTTTCAAGCTATTCCCGGCCGTATCCATCTCCGGGCGAAAGCCGTTCCGCAAATTGGCGTCGAGTTATCCAAGTGGCCGCCTGACGAGCGGCGTCACGGACGAACGAAGAAGAGAAGAGGAGAGGAGAGGCGAACACAACTGTTGAGACGAGAATATCGTATCGGTGGGAAAGAGAGGGCAAAGACATAACCGCGATAGAGCTGGGTAGGATTCAAAGAGAGAGGGGGGTCGAGTGGATGCGGATACTGCAGTCGGCCAGGTTCGATTCCACCTCGACGCCGAGTGGATACGGAACCGTGATCCAGGAACTTCCACTACTCCACGGGTTGCGCAAGTGTACGACTAATCTCGGGTTAAGCCTGACTCGCGAGACAGAGAGAAAGAGAAACTAAGGGGAGGCGGGTGGTGGTAAGAGAGCGACAGAGAGAAAGCGTCGGACGAAAAGGGATATGGGAGGGTCTCGAATTAAGCTGAACCCCGACGCGGGTTCGGCCCATAACCTAACTCGCACAGGAGTGTGTACCGGAGATGCACTAGCCTAACTCCACTTAAATTAAAGCAATCTATCCTGCGGAACTCTTGCGCTAAGCCGGCAGGTTAAGCGACCGGAGTATGTACTGGTAGCGGAGCCAGAGAAGGCAGCCGGTGTCGTTTTCGTAAGCTGCCGTAGCCGGCAGCCGCCCTGGAAAACCACTTTCCTTTACTTTCCACGTGAACACGTTGTCGCCTCGTCGCCAAGGATTTACTCCTCCACCGCCGCCACCTGTCTCTCCCCTTGCACGTTCTCTATAGCTTTCTTAGGGGGATGAATTCGACGGTGAGCGAGGAAGAGATACCGATGTTCGATTTGTTGT
>NW_017100976.1:153614-166019 GCF_001263275.1 Habropoda laboriosa
CGGTACGACGCTCGAGTGAGTGTAAATTGACGTTGAAATGGGTGTTTCTTTCGGGGAGGGAATTTGTTGCAACGGAACGTTTCATTCTGCGGAATATTTCGAACGCTTATTGTTCAAATTACAGAGAGATAAATTGATCATCGGGACGCAACGCGTGAAATAAGTATCTCGATAGAATTACGGCGAAAGAAATTTTCGTTGCAAATTTTCGATGGTCGCAGGGGAGGGAAAAAAATTATGCAACGTCTCGAATGAGATTTGCCGAAAACGCGTTGTCCGCCTCGCCTAGGGAGAGAAACTGTGTGCTCTCTGGAAAAATGCGTTAAGCCAATTACCTTGATCGACTGGCTAAGAGAATTAAACAGAAAATTGCAGCGCGCAACTGCGCTAGATTTTGTTTGAATTTCCTACGGGAACAGTTCCGTCGCTTTCTTTCGGCTTGTCGCGGCAAATTGAAACGTTCACCTGGACTTTTCGAACACCTACGGTGTCGGGACAAAAATGAATCGTTCCCGTAATTAACGCGTCGAACGCGAGTTATTTATTTGCGACTGTCGCGCTATCGTAGGAAGGTAAAATATAGTAAGACAGCGCGATTCGTTTTCGAGGACCATTTCGACCGTATAAATACACGCATCGACTGTTCCTTGTCCATGTCTGTTCGCCCTTTGACACCGTCTTCCTCTTTCGAACAGCTAAACAAAGGACCGTTTGATTTTCATTTCCTTCTGAAAGCCATTTACGGGTCGCTGTTTAAACGGCCCGGTATTCGATTCAAACGAGGAACGAGTTTGCACCGCGACTGGTAACATCCCGTTCGCCCTTTCATCCGCGCGTTTATTCTACGCGACCGTGAGTTATTCGATACATCGCAAACATAAGCGAATAGAAATTGCCGCGTCGATTGGTAAGATCGTGGACAGGCGCAATTCGATATGTCTATTTTATCGAGGAAATGGATTTAGTTAATCCCACGCTGAGTCGAGGTAACGGAAAATTCCTATTGGAATTACCGCGACACGTAATAGATTAAAATTAGTACTCATGAAATTGGACAAATGATTGGGTAGAGTGGACGAACAATATTGCTACGTCGTGAATGGAGGGTCTCGTGATCGAATAAAATGTGTTCGCGAATGGAATGGAAGTGAAAGACGCTTTCTAGTGTTTGAGAAAATATTCGACAAGTTTTTAGTTTTATCTCAGTAAATAACTGTGGAGTATAACTTTCTTCCTAGTGTAGATATTTAGTAAATGTAAATATTCGATAGGTACTAATTTAATAAATTAGATATTTTCGATTAAACGGTCTCATTTGAAATTTTTACCGTATTTCATCGCAGAGTACAATTGTAAAAGACAAATATTTTATACGTGCTAAACATAAACATTAGCTTAACACAAATGGAAAAGTTTACACCATAAACTGACATAAAAACTGTTTAGTCAATTTCAGCCTTGTTTGCTGACCGTCGAATAAATTTAACCTTATTCCAAATCCGCTAAATAGCTACTATTAAGGGGTAAAACTAATCATAACTAAAAACCATTGTGCATATTTTACCTTTTTTTGAATGCATAGCGACGATTGCCCCTTTTGTATTAGGATTAAGAATTTTACCTCGGCCGTGTTAATTTTCATTTACCTTGGCCGAGTCAGGGCAACCAATAAAATAGTACCTGCTACGGTTAAGGTATGGGGAAAATCCGACACATGCCACTCGAAGGTACTTGCAGTACCTGAGGGTCACGGCGGCTTCCCCTACCTTTTTAAAACCACCAATCAGACATCGTCATTCCCACTTTCTCATGTCCGCATTTATTATTTAAGCACGAATTCCTTCAAAGGAAGATGAGATCCTAAAAATCTATCAGCTGTTCAACACAGAAATTATTATCACCAGTCTAACGTGTTTTTCTAATTCAACAGTTGTAGAATAAATTTAAAGTTTAAGTGTTATCTATACTCGTGACATCATTCTTTCATCACCGTCCAGTATCCAATTTCAATAAATATTCAATCGTCATTAACGTTGACGTTTGAAGTGAGCATACACGAAAGACTCTCTTTCATACTCCAACTTGTTAAATTGCTCACGCCTAAACAGCTACTTAGCAACATATTCTCCTACAGAAGGCCAATAAATCACCCGAACAACTGCTTCGAAGCGAAAACGATCGTTCCACATTCCCCTTTCCCGAGAATCATCCCCGAAATCCATTAACATTCACACGAAGCAACGCACAGTGTATCGCGATATCTTGACGATCGCGTATTTTACCCTCGTCAGCGGTGGAAAAACATTGGATACTGCGTCGGTTCATTAAAACCGACTGGCAAAGGGAGCCCATTCCTCGTTACGCGGCCGCGTCCGTAGATGCTGCCGCTAATCTAATCGAGGCGAGTTAGCGTGGCCGTTTCGCGCTGCACGTGAACGTATCCGCGCTGCTCGTAGATTAGTTAGCTGGTGCGCAGAAATTCGGAAATCAAGTTAACGCCCGTTACGCGAGCCGTCGCGACGCGACGCGTCGCGTTAATTCGCGGCTCCGTGGGAGAGAACGGTGCGAGCCTTGGGCGCAACAGCGGCCCAGAATGAGCGGGGAAACGACGCTGAAGCGATTAAATCGCGGCCGAATGCCGATCTGAAATTACACACGGTGCACCGGTATTACTGGGATCGCTTCGTGTCGGATTACGGCTGCATTTCTGTCTTACTTGTCTTACCCGCGACGACGAACGCAACACGGGAACAAGACACCCGGGATAAAAGGGAGAGGAACGGCCAGAGTGTGTCGAGAAGCTGTTCTCTTTTCCTTTCGTTTTTTTTTCCTCTCTTTCGTTCTTGTCTTCTTTTCTCGAATCCCACGAGCGACAACGCGAGGAGAGAAAGCAGGGAGAGGACGACGAGATTCGAGGACGGTCAACGTGAGAGCGAACGAAACGTGGAACGCGCGGTGGTAAATGGAAAAAAGGAGGAGAAATAGAGAGGAAAGGGAGGGAAAAAGTTGATTCGAGGAGTAAATGGAAAGCGACGGAATCTAAATGAAGAACTTAGCCTGTCCTAACTGCGGTTGAATTACGCGGCGGGCTGCTTAACGCGTCCCCAGCTACGTTAATTACGTTAAACTGCCGGCAGGAATTAATTTCATGGGACGGAGCTTTATCTTGGAAAGTGTGGACAAGAAGCGGCGCGCGATAAAGCGAGCTGCTACACTTGCCGTGCCGCGAAATTGTTTGATTCGTGTCGCTTTAAATAAGGAAGGATTAAGGGCGAGGAAAAGAGAGAGAGAGAGAGAAAGTAGATTATGGAAGAGGAAAGGTAAATGGAGGAAGCTTGTGTGTAAAGCTTTGTGAGAAAATGGGAAGAGTGAATTTTTAAACGAAATTCGACGAAGATTTAGCCCTTTCAGCTTAACCCTTTTATGAACGTAATCAGTAAACTCGTCGTTTTAAGCGATAAAAGTAGTTAGAGTGATCATGAACTCATGTACCTATGTATATTTGACGAAAATGAGATTTTGATTGAATTTATGTAGTTTGAAAAAAAACTGAAGTAGTGACCTAATTATGTGTTATACAAATAATCTCGACGTTTCTACATATATTTATAATTCAATGATGACTTCATGATTTCGTGATTTGTAGCTGAAGTAACGATTATAACGAAACACTTTCTGTTATGAAGTTATTCTTCGTAAGCACAGTAACAATTCCCAATCGACAAATTTTAACTATTTTTCAAAAATAAGTAGCTGTATTTGTGGGTGAATAACACGTGGTTGAAAGTTTAATACGAATATATTTGATAATAAGAATTGCACAATAACGAGGGAATATATAAAAGGGAATATTAATAACCCGATCAAAGCTCTCTTATTCTTTCTCTCTTATACGCTCTCGCTCTCCTTGTTTTCATTAACAACGCGGTTCTATTGTTTACTCGCTGCTTCTCTCTAGGCCACTGACTGTTTCCCCAATCTCGAGTAGATTCGAGTATCAGCCATAGATCATGTCTACCTTAGAACGTTCACACAAATTCAAAACAAACACACGACATTCACTCACAACATATCATTAAAACCAAATCCACAGTATTATAAACAAAATTATGGAAATATTAATTCAGGTCGTGTAACACGAAATGTCAGATTTTTCACGGAAGGTTGAAAATGGTTTCTTAAATTCGAACAAACATTATTATCAGATTCTCCAACAGTAATTTATCAAGAATTGTACGAACTTTAATTTAACATTATTGAGAATAGATTATATTTTGAATTTTTCTACTGCGAGTTTCTCTGCTTAACGTAGGCCCAGGCCGGGCCATAAAAGCAATGGGTCCGCTGACCGTGGTTCCGATCCAAGTATATAACAAATGCTTCTCCGCATTTTAAGCAGTCGTGCGACAACCCCGAACTGAGTACCTGTTTTTCACTCGGGTTTTCGCCTCCGTTGTTTTGTTTTACATTTACACTACCGGCCAAATGTTTGGAATCACTGTGTATTGGAAATGGGTTATGGAATGAAAAATCTTTTAACTTTGTAACATGCTATTTATTTACGGACTCAGAGGAAACGTCTTTACCCTATTGAATCTTCTGAAGGACTGTGTCTGGGCACCCAAAAAGAAAGTTGGGGTCCCCTTATACCTAGAAACTGTTTACATTATGGTATCGCATTGTGCAGTGCGTGACTCGAAGACGGACACCAGATGCATCTGGTGGAAGTGTTAGTGCCTTTGTTTAAAATAACCCGGTGACATTTTTGTCCTCACTTGATTATTTCCATAGGGTGTTGTTAGAAATAATCCAACACTGTGCATTGCAAGTTGCACAAAAATTCCCTCCAAATAGGTAGCATTTATAATAATATTTTAACGAGCTGTTAGAGTGCTATTGTTCTCCACGACATCAATTTCAAATCAATAAAGAATTAGTAGCAGATTCAATGTTAATGTAAATTGGCAGGGGATTCTTTCATCATTCAAATCAATCGAAATGAGGTAGAGTGCTATTGTTCTCCACGACATCAATTTCAAATCAATAAAGAATTAGTAGCAGATTCAATGTTAATGTAAAATGGCAGGGGATTCCAAACTTTTGCCCGGTAGTGTATATCAGTAAACGTTTTTTTTTCTCTGCAGTCGATTGAGTCAATCTTTATTCGCAAATTATGTCGCATACCTCTCTCCTATCTTTCATTAGTTTTTAGTCATCCTGCCTCCTTTCCTTAACATCCTAACGTTAATCACCCCGAAACCTAGACCTCCACATCATCCTTTACTTTTACTCATCGCTGAACCTAGACCTCACCGCCTCTCCCTACATTGACCTCTGAGACCAACCCCTACTCTCGTACTTACCGAACCTATATCTAGAAACCTTTTCCGTCGAAACAGCAGATTTCTGTCTAGTGGTCTTCACGCACCGAACGTCACCGAACTGTCGAATAAAGTCGAATAGTACTACGCGCAGAATAGCATCCTTATTTCGCCCCAGTTTCCGTCAGGCTCTCCTACCGCGTACCTATTGAAAATAATAAATCAACGCAAGGAATCGCGAGCCGCGGAATACAACAATTAAAGATCCTCAATAAACATAAAAGAGCGGAGAACTTTTCAACACTGAACTAATCGCTTCAATTGAATGGCTGAAAAGAAGGAAAAGATTCCACTGGACCCTTTGTTTTCGCAAAATCGAAAGAACCGATTTGCAATAGGAAAACTTTCTATTACAAGGTTATCCTTAAAAACCGTAGAAACAATTCCCAAGCAGAAATTTTCAAATGAGTAGCTACATTATAAAATAAATTTTAGTCCGACTTAAAAGTCCGACACTTCGTATTACCGCGCAAGCACAATTTCACAATCCACTCAGCGGTATATTCTTTATTAAAAAAAAATTCAACGCTGATAAAACTCCGCGAACTGTTAACTTCAACTATAAAAAGCGGCCGGAACAACGTTGAAATGTTAGCGAGAAATACATTCACGGGATAGCGGAGAGCGTGCCTTTGATAACGCACTTTATTCCAGGTCGATATCTTGATTGGTTCCAGAGATACGAGGGATAGTAGCGGAACATTCGAAATGCACGGCAGATACTGAATGGCGGCTGAAATTCTCGGAAACTGCGTGACCCACTTTTTTTTCCCTGGAAGTGCGTACGTCGCTAGTAGTAATAGTAAAAAAAAACGCTGACTCAGTATCCGTCACTGACCAGCGTGCAGGTGCCGCGGTTGGAGCAGGTCACGGGAAGGAGTGCGACGAAGAGGTCGGATCGCGGGAGCGAGAGGGAGATAGGGAAATATTAAAAATTGCACTTCACTTTGAACGACGATATCTCGGCAATGGAGAGTCGTATCGAGATGAAATAAAAAGTGTCTTGAAAGAGAGGATACCACGCTTCTAACCGGCTCTGTTTCACCGCGATAGAGCAAATTGAATTCGCTGTACTTTTAATGGAGTTTCGGGATTTAAGTGATGGATTACGTCGATGGTAGGCGGTATTGGAATTACTTTTTTTTTTTTAAAGGATTTTATTATAATTTGTACAAGTACATTTGGGGAATTTGTGTAGAATGTTTGAAGATGTGCAGCATGAATGTATCCACTTTTTCAGTGGTCCAGACGATGTTGCCGAATGATTAGATTTGTTTGTGAGTTTAGGAAATATTGATCAATTATCGGAATTAGTGAAGGATAATGAAAATGCGTGTTACTGGGTTCAGCAATGTACCCACACGGTAGTCCGGTGAAGTCTCTGTTGATACAAGTGTTTTCGCGCTAGACTGCCTCCTGTCGTCTCGCCTTTTTCCAACTAACTTTTCGTCGCTTTGTTAGTTTTCCTGATTGGCTAACCCGTCGCATCGATGTTAGCCGATCGGGTAATTTTCTTACAAGTCGTTGCGTGTCCCCTGCGCCCTTGGCGCGCTTTTTCCGGGACCGCGGTGCGACTTGGCGGGGGGTGTATTTCACATTGGAGATTTGACAACACAACGGAATTTCCTCCAGGTCAGGTACTCGTAACGTGTCCGGTCGTGGCCTCTGGGCCTCGTACGGCGGACCTTTCGGAAACCCTTGGCTTATGACGCGGCAATTTACTATTGAGGCCGTCGAAGAAAGTTTCTACGCGGACATGCATCGACAGATTTCTAGAAATTAAATAAACTAAAACGATTTCCTCGAAAATAGCTTTTCAAGCGCGCACGTCCACAAATGCAACTCCACAATTCGAAAGTATCCCGGGTATTGTAGCTGGTCGCTACATCAGTAATGAGAAGAACTGGGTTGAAATTAACATCAGCGAAGAGGAAAATAAATTTGGAAAGTAGAATCTAGCGAGTTGCTCTAAATTAGTGTTGTTTCGTATGTCAGTCGATATTGAAATTATCAAAGAATCAACAATGACTAAAATTGTCTTAAAATCAACATCAGCGACGAGAATAATAAATCTACAAAATAGGATCCACTGAGCTTCTCTAAATTAATAATATTCCGTATAACGAAGTGCGACAAACTCTCAGACAATTCATCGAATTCTAACGCTAGAAATGTTTACTTAATGCGACGATAAATATTCAACGTAATACTCCCCGGAATTTCTCGCGGAATAATAAAAATGAAATAGGAAAGTGGTGGCGAATGGTCGTGGAGCGGTTAAGAAGCGGTATTTCTAACTTCGGAATCTATTTATTCGATGACGTAAAACGAAGAAAACGGACGTGCGTTTAACGGGGGTGGTGGAGGGAGGAGGAAATGTAAGGGAGAGGGTTAGGGGAGTGAACGGAGAATTTCGCTAAAGCGTAGGATCGGGATTTATTCGTATGGGTTGTATGCCAAGAAAATATGCTCGTACATCAGCGGCGGCGGAATCGAATTTTACGCAAGAAATCAAATTAAAGTCACGACGGAGACAATTCGATTTCAAAAATCGTCTTAGGAGAACCCCCGATAGCTATTTCCATATAGATAACAAATGTAACTTCGTTGGAATCGAGTTACGCTTTATCGATTGGAGTTTCTATTTAAGTTCCTGCCAGCACGAACAAAAGTATGCGGAACGTCCTAAACCTATGGTGCAATTTCAACGATAATTTCGATCGATCAAACGTATGTGACAGTATTGCGCAACCGTTTCGATCCTCTCGCCTCTTCCACGAGGTTCGAGCGTTTTTAAGTGGCCAAGTATCGCAGCGACAAACGGAGGATTTTAAATTGGAGCAACGTTGTGCAGGTGCTTGTTCCGAAATATCGAACGTCCGTTCTCATTATGGATTAATAATTCCGAAAGCACATTTTGAAATTACGACGAAACTGTGTTACAAATGTTACAGCGATATACAGGACGAGTCGCCTAATTATCCCCTTTAGCTGTAGCGGTACGAGAAAATTTGTACACGTAATTTAAATGGTTACAAAGGGCGAATAAGATGGAAGGAAAATTTCCGCGTAAATGCCATTTTCTTCTGCTTCTTTCAAGGTTGCCTATGTTCTTTCTTACACGAATGTGCACTGATATCGATGTGCATTTAAGCGTGAATAATAATGCAACCTTAAAACGACCATGGACTCTATAATTTTAAAAGCAAACGTGAAACTTCGCTTCGTTTCGTGCCATTTCTTACGTCGTACCCTTTGAAATTATTCAAATTACGTGTAAAAATTTTCTCGTACGATCGTGGCTAGAGAAGATAATTAGGTTCCCTCTTTCACGTGGCCCATACTGTACAGTAGGGATTAATTCGAAATCGAATTGAAGTTCCGTGGAAATTTTTTAATCGCGTCACACGTGATAAATTTCGAAGGAAAACAAAAGAGAGCAAGGAAGTTCAGCTGGTAAACGGCAAACCATGAAAGCTTCGACGCAATCAATCATGCAAATCGTGCTCGTTGCAAAATCTCGCAATTCCGTGTCGGATTCCATATGGTAATGCCGTTAATATCCAACTGGTATATCGATATACACATCGATATATATATATGTATGTATATATACATAGTCAGAGGCTCCATATTTGAAACAAAGGACGAACGGCAATCTGGCTGGCCCCAGCCGTGCACCATTGATTATTTATTAACGATTAATTGGCTTGTATTGATCTTTGCACGAGCGTCGCTGCACGAGCTCGCGTTATTGCAACGTCATTTCGCGCGATCATCAAAAAATCATCGAGCCAATTCGGGTCAAACAATCATCTCCAATCACCGTTGTCGCGCGAACAGAAAACTGGTTTAAGTCCTGAATTCGCGGCAGCGTGACGAGCCCAATAGATTTTATCCATATTAATATCGACAGAATTATTTTGGCAATTTCGCAGATTGTCCACAGCCGAAGGATTAATATTAGACGGTTCACACTTTTCCATTGAACTGTATTGTTACACGAACTAGCGTTATTTCCAACGCGTAACGAACAAACACGAGCAGATAGTTTATCGAAACGACAGACGAAATGGAAATTCGCGCCTTGAATTTAATACCACAGAACGCGAGCAAGCGCGCGCGAGCGAGTTTGTTATCATTTCCACGCGGCGTGCATAATCCGCCAAATGGAAAATTAACGACAGAATGTTTCGCAGTTTCTGACGCGGTATTCTCGTTACAACTAACAACGAAAAAGCACGCGAATCGCGTAATTTCTAAATTACAATCTTGAGTGAAATACGCGCTATCGTCGCGTGTTCATTTCGAGCGGATCATCGGAACCGGGCAGCAGTTCGACGCCACACCGCCGATAAAACGGAGTTCGATCAAATTAATTATCGAGTGTTGCTAATTATTGGATTCGGGCAATAAACGGCTACGCTATAAACCATTGGTTGACGCTGGTGAACGAGGCGATAGAGAGAGAGAGAAAGAGAGAGAGGAGGGGTGAACAAAGGTGGGTGTGAAACGTGACAGCGGGAAGAAGAGGCACCGATGGAAAATTTGCAAAACACCGAATTTCAATTATCCGTCCGCGTGGCGCAGGCGGCAGTCAAAAATAGCGGAGGGAATGAATTATAGTGACCAAATGGCACGAGTGGGACGGCGAGGCGTCCTCGAAAATAAAAGGACACGCAGGAAAAATAGTGACCGTACTCGAAACGACTCGCGGTCTTTTAATTGAGTCATTACAGGCGCCACTGCCACTACGAAATTCTGTGTACTAGACACACCCGTTGGCAAAGGTTCGCCGCGTGATTGCGGAACGCGGTTATTTTTTTAATTCTAGCTTTAACTCTAGCTTTTTATTATTCCCGCAGATTTATCAATGAAATCAGCGTTTTAGCGCACCGAATCACGCGACTCGATTACTCGAGTGATTAATTAAAAGTAATTGGAGTGTGGCAAGAGTAGGACACAATAGACAATTGTTTTTTAACTGGACATGGTGAAAAAATATTGTATCAAAAATTGTTTGGCATGATGGAGGGTGGAGGACGTGGTATAAATAGTTTTTTCACTGGTAAAGTAGTTGAGTAAATTTCAAAATCAGGTTCATTTCTTTAAATGGAACGCTGGAACGCTGTAAGATACCATAAAATGCTATGCTAGGTAAGAAGAAATAAATTCTACAATAGGTAACACACTGAAGAAAGAGAAAAATTGAAAGTTGAACTGCAAAATGCGTCGATACGCAAAAATGCAAAATTTGTACTTTACGAATTCTTAAGCAAAAATTTTAACCTCATATTTTAACTCGTCCTTTCCTATCTTTAATTGCACCCATATTTCCCAACTAGGGCAAGATCTGCTTGACAAAATTCGTTCGATGATTCATTAAAGGTCGGAAATAATCAACCATCTTCCGCAATATTCCAGATTACATCGAGTCGCAGAATTATGTCATAATCTTATCGCTTCCCTTGAAACACAGCTCGCTGCGGAATCTGGTGCGTTTTCGTGTCACTGGGATTATCATCGAAGGAAGAATGAAAAGCGGACGGGTTGATTGTAATCGGCGACCTAATTGCCGCGCATTGTTCGCCACAGTCCGCGAATTTCACGTTACACGATCGCGAACGATGTCAGCGCGACGGTGAATTTTCAACGACGACGATTCGTTTTCGAGCAGCGCAAAAAGAGAGAAAGAGAAGTGGAGAAATAGCGAAATCCGCGTACACCAGCCTAGACGGCGTATCGAACCGAAGGCACGTACACGGTTGGTGTAAAAAAACCCGATTTTTGTTTGCGTGTCTGGACACAGCCAGTGGAGAAAAATGATTTATCGCCGGCCAGATTTTGGCGAAGCAATCGGAACTCGAAGCAATTTCGAGGAGCTCTCCCGCGTTCGAGACGTCTAATCGCGCTTGCTAATGATCGAACATTTATGCCACGGTATATATGCGTCTGTGGAGATTGGTCTTGAATTTCTAGCGAGGGAACGGTTTAATTTCGCGCACACTTCGATCGAGGTAAGCGGCGATGAAGTATTCCGAATTTCTTGGATATTTTAAATTCGCGACAGAATAGAAGATTGAAAATTTTAAATGTTGTTGCGAATATTGAAGAATATCAGAAGTCAGCGAAATTAAGAAATTTACAAAGATAAGCTCCATCGTCGCGGAAACGTTGAGGCAATCCAAAATTTGGACAATACGACTCTATTTAGTAAGAAGACTCAAAAGGATCAAACCCTTAGAGTTTGTGTAGTACTAATTGTAAGTCCACAGTGCTTAGCGAAAGGTGCATGTGACTATACTGCACTCTTAAATCTAGGTGAACTCTTTGATTTAAGGTTTATTGGCAGTTTAAGTCGAACTGAAGTTCCTCGTTAGTCTTGCAGACTAGATTGCAAAAAAAGAAAGAACGAGAGTCTGAGAGATTCCGAAAGTAGAGTGTAGAATTTTCGAGAAATTTATTTTTTGCAATTTAGAACTTCCAATGCTCTCTCTGTAAACATACTTTGACAAATCACAAAGTTTTCATAACAATTTCACAAAAATTTCCACAAGTTCCAAAGACTGTGAATTCACGTTTCCACGACTTACTTGCAAAAATACTGCACCCCATAATCAACAATTTCTCAAACTGCACGAAATTCGCAAGAAAGCGTTCGAATCTAAATTTGAATGTTACGTTGTTCTTGACAACACGTGACTTGTTAAGTTGTACACTCCTTTTGACCGAATTAGTCCCGTCTTTTCACTGTGTGTCGCGTCACGATTCCCAAAGTAGTCGCTTCCTATGAGGATCAGACAATCGGTTCTGGCCGGGTGCACCGGAAGCGACGCGCAATTGCGAGGGAGAAAAAGTATTCAAGCAGCTTTTAAATCCGAAAGCGTACGCTACTGCCATCTACGCGCTGACGTGGAAAACTAGAATCCAGCGAGAACGACGAATTCTCTGCTTCGTGTGCATGTACACGTCGTGAGAGGCCGGATTTCCCTCGAGTCACCCCTTTGTACGGAAAAAACAAGCC